>NW_004524701.1:1542914-1565518 GCF_000260255.1 Octodon degus | reverse complement strand
GCAAATTAAAACAACATTGAGATATCATCTCACCCCAGAAAGAATGACTATCATAATGAAATCAACCAGCAACAAATGTTGGTGAAGGTGTTGTGAAAAAGGAACCCTTCTCTACTGCTAGTGGTAATGTAGACTGGTGCAAGCATTATGGAAATCAATGTGGAAACTCCCTAAAAAACTAGGCCTGGAAATCACATTCATATCAGTATCCCCCTACTGGGAATTTTTCCAGAGGAACTGAAAACGTCATATCATAGTGATATATACGTGTATCTATGTTTATAGAAGCACAATTTGTGATAGCTAAATCTTGAAAACAGCCAAGATGCCCCTCAGCTGAGGATTGGGTGAAAAAGATGTGGTACTTTTATACAACGGAGTATTACTCATTTGTAAAGAATGGACTCTTTTAGAATACTTTGCTGAGTTTACACACCTATAATATTCAAATAACAGAACTTCACATAAAAAGGCTATACAGATGAATGTCCATTTTGTATCTATGTATTCAAAGTGGTTAGGATAGCTATATAGTTACATTCTCTTAATGAATAGAGTGATTTGTTCTAATGGTGTTTGTAAATAGGATATCATGTCCACATCTTGCACATCAATTAACCACTAGGAAGAATGTATGCAATGTGTTAATTATTGAAACTGTCCTACCAATTTGATTTCAATCTGTCTCATTGCTATTTGTTTATCAATAAAGCTATGGGAAAAAAGAATGATAAACTCGAAGCCTTTATATTTAAGTGGATGCCACTTGAATATATACTCATGTGTAAAATAAACCAGACCCACATATACAAACATTGCATAGTATCCCTAGTGTGAGAACTCAAAAGAAGAAATAAAAATAGAACGATATAATGCAATTAATAGGAAAGCAAAAACTTGAGGATTAGACAACGAAGAGAGGGCAAGGAGAGAAGCTAGGAAACATGACAAGGGCAAAGCCATACATTTATATGCACAAGATGGGTAAGCTAATGAACTTGAGAATCTTCAGTATGTTTTTGAAACTAGTAGTTAATTGGTAGGATTCTCACCCTGACTAAGTTTATATGCTGACACCTGTGAACTAAGCAACTGCACTGAAGATAACAATGTGTAATGGTGGGGACATGCTAAGAATGCCTGTCATTCTGGTCTTCTAAATATGTACTGCTTTTCATGACATATCAGTTACTGCCATACTGTCTCTAAAGTAAATGTTTGTTTTAAAAAAGGGGTAATAAATGAAAACAAGAGACAAGAAAAACTGTCACAGGACTGTCCTGCTACAAGGCTGTATATGGTTGTATTTCTAAATTTCTGTGTAAAAATATGCAACTGTTTATTCGTATTTTTAAAATATTTTTTTCATTTTTAAATGTTTCCTTCATATTCTGTAGTGATTTAAAATTTGACATATCAATGCTTGATGGAAAATACCTTTTCCATGCTATGCTTAATATGCTTGATATTCAGACAGATAATGAGGTTAAGCTCAACTGTCTATGTTGTAGGGTAATAATATGGTTCTCTTCTGGAGGGCTAACAGCTTAAGTTTGCAGGCCAAAAATTAGAGAAAAAGAAGGGCTGCAAGGACAGCCAACATTTTGGCCCTAGTCTTTCAAGGTTAGTGAAGCCTTAGGACATAGGAGATCCTGTACTGTAACACCATGTAACTCAGTTGTGTCCCAAACTTTCTGATCAAGGAGATTACAGGACCATAAAAGAAAGTGATTGAAGATGCACAGTGTGTCTAAGGAGAGTCACATGGAGAGATAACATTCTCTCAGGCTTTCATAGAGAGCAAATGGGTCAAGCAATGGCCATGACTCATCCACATGGCTGACACTACAAAGAATTGACAAACTGCAGTTCAAGGTTTCAGGGTAAATCCTGAGGAGATTTGACTGACCTTATCAGATACAAAAGTTACATTTCTTATTATAAAGATCTTGCTTTATGTCGGTATTAACCATCCAGCAGAAAAGTATAAAAATGAAGTATAAAAGTAAAGACATATTAATATGCTGAATTGTAGATGGCTCAAGTCAACAACTTCAGACATTGCCAGTTTTACAGAAAACTATTATAGACTACTGGACTATGTTGGAATATTTTGCTGAATTCACACACCTACAATATTTAAATGACAATATTTAAATGCACTTCTTTGACAAAACTGACCAAAAAGGAGAGATACAAATGAACGACCATTTTGTACCTGTATATTCAAAAGAAGATAGATATATAATTACATTCTCTTAATTCAATGAATGGAGAGATTTGTTCTAATAGTGTTTGTGGACAGGATATCATGTCTGCATCTTGTGCAACGAATAACCACTGATAGAATCATATGCAATGTATTAATTATTGAAAATTCCAGTAATTGGTTTTGAAACTGTCTTATTGCTATTTCTCAATAAAATTATTTTTTATAAAAGTTAAAAATTGAGATAAAAGGAACTACATTCCTACAAAAAATAAATATAATCATCACAGGAATTGGAATATATATGTACTGCATCTTGATTAGCTTTGCTTCCCTTTTCCCTCATGTCCCTACTGTCTTCTCCATCTCCAGATCCAACTTCCATCTCCACAAAGTCTATTCCTTTGTTTGCTATTATCTACCTTTTATTTGGCTCTTTGATTATTAATCTTTGAATTCTTCATTTTAGAGAAACTATGCAATATTTATCCTTCTGTATCTGGTTTCTTTTCTCTTAACATAATGGTCTCAAGATACATCCATTTTGCTATGAATGACTCAACTTTATTTTTATTTATGGCTGACTAATTTTGCATTGAAAGAATTAGTCTTGAAGATGGCTACACCCTGGCAGTGCAGCACCCTGGTAGGATGCAGGGATGCTGGTCCATCTGCTAGATGGGCTACAAGGCAGCAGCTAATCAGCAGCAAGGAGGACTGAAGAAAGCTCTTGGATTGGACACTTGCAAACCTTTTACCAAACAAATAATTGTGGAGGATAGTTTTTGCAAAATTATGACAGTATCTGACAACAATTATTAGCTAGGTTCTAGGGAAAAGTCTGCGAATGACTGAGGCCCCAAATCTTAAATGTGACTTTGTGGGGATGTACTGTACAATTCTCATTGTTTCTCTTCAAGACAAACATTTTGATTTTATAACAAATGAGTTTTCATGTGACTCCCATTAACTGTATTAGTTTTGTCATCTATACATACTATTTTACACCTGAATAGATCAGTATTATGACATTTTGCCAAATATTTAGAGAACATTATCTTTTCCTTTAATTTGTAATGCTTTTCAGAATCAAAAATAATTCATTTATTCAATTACTTTTCCAAATCATAATTTCCATGCCCCTCAACATAGTGATTATCCTTCTATGAACATCATGTTAATTATCAATGATTTCTCAGTTGATATAGATAATGTAGTTTTTAAAAAATGAAGTGAAAGCCTGAGTCATTTTTATTAGGTGAATTAAAATAGGGCCTTATACTAAATTTAAGGTGAAAAAGAAACTTTTCAAAATACTTAAAGTGAAACTCAAATATCTCATAAGCTCTCTGCAAGAGCTCTTTGCTCTTTGCAATATGAAAAAATGTTAACTTTCATATTTGTTTGCCTTTAATTTCATTCAATGATTCCTTTGCATTTTTCACATTTGTCTATAATATTTTGAATCTTTACCTGTTGTCTATTGTATCCCCTTCTGTTTTCTAGATTTGAACTCTTTGGAAGTTCGTGAAGCAGGCCTTTAATTCCTCTTCTACATTAGTAGCAACATTGACGGAAAGTACCCTGGTAAGCTCGCAGATGGCATTGTGTCTACAACTCTGCACACTTTGAAAAGAGCTTACTTGCTAGCATTCTAGGTAGGAATTTTAATCATCTGTGTATTTTTTTTATTAGATTATCATTCAGACTGGTTTCTCCATTTAGCTTTTAAGTGCTTTGCAAACAGCATATTCATCTTTTCATGAATGGCTAATCCTATCAAAAAGAAAATTAACTGCTAATTTTTATAATGTATGACACATCTGATTAATAATCTATTGTGTAAATCAATATAAGAATAAAGTCAAATTCACTTCTTCATCATAATGGGCATGTATCCTTTTGTATTTTACTTAGGCCAATCTCAAGTTATTTAATCTTTCTCTCCTTTAGGGTTTTGCACGTAACCTTAGTAACTCATTTACCACTTCAGGGAAGTGCAGTCACGTTTCTAGCGCATCATTCTCCTCACCTGGAAATTTGTACTCTTTAGATGTCTAACATGGCTTCAGACTTCTCAATTTCTTTTGTCTGTTATTAAATATTTTTTTGCACAGAGAAGAAGCATAATAGTTTCTGAAGATTTTGTCATACACTTTTGCCTATGGAATTTTCAAAACTACGCCTTTCTTTTCTTGTTCTTCACAATAATTAGTTCTCATAGGTCTTAGCCTCTATCTTGACAGATTTCATAAATAATAGTTGATATACCTTGGTTTTCAACAAATGTTACAGGGCAAAAACCCCAGGTTTGCTTTGGAAGCACAGAGAAAGACAAATAAAAGATGAGTAGGAGGGAGAGACCCAGGAAAACAGGGATTAAAAAAAAGGGAGGAAGAGCAGGCACAAAGAAGAAAGTGAGGGAGGAAGAAGAGGAGAGAAGGACAGAAGGAAGACTGTAACCCTCCTGTACAGCTGTTAGTCAGCAAGACATAACTATGGTCAAGGACGACCCAAACTCATTGCGCTAGACCCTTGAAGCAATGCACTGCATTATGCAACATTTTAACCCTGAATTTTAACACCAAAGTATTAATTATCTGAGCCTTATTATATGATCATTCTGTACTTAGGAACATAAGAACATAAATATTTCATCTAAACCTGACTTTATATTGCATTATGTATTTACAAATAAATACAGTGAATTATTATTACTAATAGAGCAACCAAAAATTACATAGTCAAGTTCTTATGTATTTCTTTGAAAGAAAAATAGACATTTTTAACATGCCATGGTTACAGACTATGTCTTTTAATTAAAAGATAATATGCTTATAGCTTAGCACATGGTAAGGCATTTAACCTAAAAATGACAAGTATTATGGATATGTAGTCTATTTTGCTACCACAACTATTAGTATTAATTAATAAGATAATGACAAATAATTGAATTAGGAGTAAGAATCTTATGCTGTTGCTAAATTTAAACAGGTGTACCTGTAAATATTTCACTATTAAATTAGAGAGATGTTGAGCTGTAGGGGACTCAGGTCAACAATTTCTGACATTGCCAGTCAAGCGGAAGACCCAATATTATTATGGGCTACTGGACTCTTTTAGAATATTTTGCTGAGTTAACACACCTATAACATTCAAATAACGGAACTTAACCAAAAAAGGGGATACAGATGAATGTTCATTTTGTATCTGTGTATTCATAGTGGTTAGGATAGATATATAGTTACATTCTCTTAATGAATAGAGTGATTTGTTCTAATAGTGTTTGTAAATAGGATATCATGTCCGCATCTTGTACAGCAATTAACCACTAGGAAGAATGTATGCAATGTGTTAATTATTGAAACTGTCCTACCAATTTGATTTGAAACTGTCTCATTACTATTTGTTTATCAATAAAATTATGAGGAAAAAAACAAAAGGGAATTTCAAAAAACTAAAAATAAAAATAATTTAAAAATGACAAAAAAAAATTAGAGAGAGATGGTTCTCAAAGGGGATGGGGTTCAAGAGGTGGAAGGCGACAAGGAAAGGAGGGCAGGGATGACAAATGGAAGTAAGACATGTCACACGCATGCACAAACCCCACCCAAGGAAGGCAAACGTTTCATGCTCCAAATGTATATAAATTCAACAAGAATTCAAGGCCAGCCTGGACTACATAGTGAAATCAAGGATATCTTGAACAACATGGTGAGACCCTGTCTCAAACTCAAACCCAAACCAAAACATAAAATACAACTAAGATTTAAAATTGAATTTTTTACTGTCTTATTGATGTATGCTTTTAGGACCATAGATCACTTTTAAAATATTCATTATGGATTTGGACACTATTGTTATTCATTTAAAATTCTGTAATTTCTTTTTAAACTTTATTTATTTATTTATTTATTTATTTATTTATTTATTTATTTGATACCAGGTCTCACTACACAGCTCAGACTCATTGTGATCCTCCTGTCTTAGCCTCCCCAGTGCTGGGATTACAGATGTGCATCACCAACCCCGGTTTTGGGGTTCGGGGACCAGCACACCAGGCAGTACCAGGGATCAATCTCCGGTCCTTACATGTGCTGGGAAGTCTCTTAGACTGTTGAGCTATCTCCCTAGTCCTAAGATTCTGTAGTTTTTGCTTTGCTTTGCTTTGCTCTGCTCTGCTCTGCTTTCCTTTCTTTTCCTTTCCTTTCCATTCCTTTTTTCTTTTTTCCTTGTATGTTGTTTTATAGAAGACTTTCTTCATATGAGTTACCTTTTTACCTTGACTTTAATTTCTAGTTTTATTATATAAGGAACATTGTAATATCTCTCAGTGGAACTCAGTGACTTCAGGGGAACAGGATGACTTTTGCTAGGGTTCCAAGTCAGGTTGTGAAGACGATATGCCCTCTATGGGTGGTGTGGGATCTCCACCCCAAAGTTATGCACATATAATCATTTGCTTATATTGTTTAGTATAATGTGGCTATTGTTAACACGTACTATGTTTTTTTCCATGTGGTGTGTTTCCTTGCTAATTTTTTAGGAGGTATAGTATTTAGAAATGTTTGCACTTTCATTGTAGTGTCTTACTGTTAAGCAATAGCAATTGTTTCATTGTACTTTCCTCTTGAGATATTAAATATGTATATCTTCCTTGCTTATCTCCCATCTTAATCTTTCCATTCTCTGATATCTTCTACTTCTTTATTTCATATTCTCCTTTTTTGTGTCTTTCTTCTATGCTATTTAATAGATTCTCTTTTGAGCAACTTATGATTTAGTTCTTATTATTATATTTTTTTGTTTATAATCCTAGAATTACGGAATAGCATTATATTTCTAGTCATTTCAATGGTCATGATTTGAATTTCTAATTTTTTAAAAATAATTTCAAATGTATATTTGAGATACTGTCTTTTGTAATTCTGTGTTTCAATTTTATTTGTATTACAATGGTCAACTCAAGAACTCTAATCAAACAAAAAATATTGGCTCCTACTTTCTTTTATCCTTCTGAATCTGAATCAAACTGGTCAATTTTATTTTATTCCTGGATATTCTGTATACAGCACTCGGTGCATTTCTTTCTTCACGAGAGCCAGGGGTGGTTTCCATGAGGAAGGTTGTTTGCAGGTGGAGGGAGAAGGGTGTCAGTGTGTGCTCCTTCTGCTTAGATTTTGTAGGATTCTGAACTTTCCTCTTTTCCTGCTCACTGTAGCTTCACCAGGATGTCTCCAGGAAGTGTCTCTGTCTTCTTTCCCCAGGAGCAAGGCTTCTGCCTTCTGGGCAGGCTTACTTTTAAGTCTTTCTTGCACATCAGTCTGGGATGACCAGGCCCAATTTGTGTTCAGTGTTCAATCCTTGGACTGGAGCTGTCTCTTTCCTGAGGTCAGTCTGCTCCCCTCTGTGCTTGCCCCTCTCCTTTCTCCTCTTTCTCATGCAATCAATCCCAGGCCCCCTCTCTCCTGTCCTTACCCACAGGCCTGCAACCTCACCTTGCATCCTCCCTACTGGTATCTAATATTTATGTTTCTATTAGATGACTTGGAGTTTGCATCATCCCTGTATGATTTTTCTATGATTTTTGTTTGTATTCCTGGGGGACCTTGTGATTCGTAGGAGGAGACACAGAAAAACCCATGGATGTGGGTAAAAATGGATGTGGTAACCATTACTTTCTTTTCACTTGGTCGTCTCCAGGAGTAGTTTTTGTCATTATGTATCTTTTTTATTAATAACCTAAGAGATCAAAATAATATAGTTTCCTATTATTATGTGATTATTCAGTTTCTGAAATAGATCATATTTTCCCACAGAATCATACAAATTTTTTTGTTTAAAATGTTCTTCACATGACATTTCTGCTGAAATATTAGTGAGAACTAAGTTACGTGACAATATTAGCTGAGAAGAGAAACTTGGAAATGGAGCTATGTCACTAGGAAAATGACATTTAAGGACAATCAGCAGTGTTTGTTACACTCCTTCAATTGTAGCCAGTGTTTCGATATGTATGCAAGTTGATAAATACATATGCATACATATATTCCCATAGATATGACCATGCATAATATATCTTGCAGAAATGCACATGCACTCTTATCCAGTTTTTCAAAAGACTGTACATGTACAAAATTTAAGCAATAACAATTTTTGTCACTTTTGTATTTTTAGCACATAGAGACATGCCACATAAATATTCAATAAAGGGTTTTTGATTATGAAGGTATTCTGATTAATTTAATCATTTTCACCTTGAAGGATTTTCAGAATGTTTCCTTTTTCTTGCTTGTTATAATCAATAGATGTTTGATGCAATTGATGAATGTCACACTGATACTTCTGAAAATTAGTATTTTTCATTATTTCCAAAGATAGTTCATCCCTAATGCCATAAAATTCATCAGTAGCAGGTTGGTTTCTGGTGTTGCAGTTCTCCATCTTCTCTCTGAGCTTCTTTCCCAGAGCTACCTGCCACCCTTTTCTCTTGCTGTCTCTTTGTTAGGCTGCTAGACCTGCTCACAACTGATCTAATTTAAGCTCCAAGTAATAGTTTGGTTTTCATTAGTGTCAATGCCAGCTCTTCTTTTCTGGCTTAAATAGATATACTGGAAAATACATTTTCCTTTTTATATACTTTCACTGAAGTTTATATTTCTTCCCCTGGAGCATGCAGTTATCTTCCTTTACTCAGTTTTTCTATATCTCCCATATAGACCTCTACCATGGTATTATTTTGTCTTTTAGATCATGCTATGAACTTCTTGAGGCAGGTGTTTCATTTTTATTCTTTCTGTCTAAATATTTTTTGCACTACTTTGCCCACAATAGATTTCTAAAATATTTCATGAATTATTCTAGTACTCATTCTATATTATTTTGTAGAAGTAGCTTTTTGTATACAGCCTTAACTTTTGGCAGAAAACGAATAGATTTCAGTCCATATAATGTCGATACAGTCATTCCTCTTGTGCAGAAGTCATTGGTTTCTATGACCTTTTCCTTCATGAGCTGCTGCCAGGCTCCTGGATGTTAGTCACTTGGGTTCCAATGTTATCAGCCCACATATGTGGGGTGCACCTCCACACATCCCAGCCAGACCACAGCTGCGCATGAGAGCTATTACTATGCTCTTTGTCCTGACAACAAATCTGAGCCTGAAAAGCTAAAAGGTTTGCCTGGGGTCAGAGGTGGTCAACAGTCTAGCGGCCAATAGTCGGGGTGGCCGTGCCCTCTATGCAATCCTGCGCTTGGCAAATTTGATGAAGTGATTTTGTGTTTATTGTTTCTATATAATCTCTTTCTCCTAACTACTTCTCAATATTTATTCCCTGCTCTACTTTTACTTCTGGCATTTATATGTATTTTAATGCTTACTCTTATTTTTCTGATTTTTTTTCTTTATTTCTGAGCAATATTTTATGCTGAAGAAATTGAAGGAATATTGGACAGACATAGATAGTGGATGTATGGATGTATAGTTGTCTGAATCAACACATAGGTATTATAGACAATTGTAAGAATTTAAATTGATGGAAAACTTTTGGAGAACTATTGGGAGATTGTAATTTGACCTGACATTTTCAGAGTCCGTTTGACAATGTAACTGAAAGCAGATGATGAAAGAAAGAACAGCACTTGTTGAGCAGTGAATGGAAATCCCCCAAACAGTAAATGGTGGTGTTTATTGATAAGAAGTGGTGGACTGGAGAGAAGTGATCACAGATTGTGTATATTCCAGATTTAAGTCAAACAAATTTGGCACCTTGTAATGTCTAAGTCTTGGTAGGGAGAAGTCAAAAGTAACTCAAAGATTTTAGATCAAGTAACTTGAAGACTATGGTTTCATGCATTGCAACCAGGAAGGCTGTGGAGAGTCCAGGCTTGCAGGAGGATACCGAGTCCAAGAGTCAGTGTGGAGCAGATAAGGGATGAGTTACCCATGAGATATCCAAGATTAAATGGAGAGCTGGAAGTCGGTAAGAAAGATAAGTGTATAGCTCAGAAGATAGGCTTGGGCCGAATCACCAGAAGTTGAAGTATGAATGTACTGGGTGTGTGTAGCAGCCTACCATCCTCCCCACTCCTTCCTTTCCTGTCTAGCTATCCAGTTTTTACTGAGAAAGATTTCTCTGTCCTATATTTTATGCATTTTCACAATTCCAGTTGCAGATTCAGCCCCAATAAATGCACACTGAATGCCAAGTGACAAGCAAGTTCCAAGTTATTTATAAAGTACAGTAATTTGGGCATTATCTTGTAACATTAAGTCTTAAAATAATACCATTTCTGCAGATCCCAGGCAACAACACTGAATCTTTGAAGAAACAAGCCGTCAAAAAGAGTTTTCCAATTACATACAAACTTTTTCCACTTTCTGAGCAGTCATCTTGAGGCTGCTTAGTGGAAAGGTGTATAGAAGCAATCACCACAGAAGCCTCAAACTTACGTCTCAACTAAGTGCAAGCCTATGGCAAGAACTAGAATGAGGAAATTTTTATTTTACAGCAAGAAAAATTTTTGTGCTCCTAGAATTTGCTTCAACTTTTACTGCAGAACTTTGTGGAGCTCCACAGGGGAGGATATGTAAGTTTTCATAAATGAGAAGAGAACTAACCCCTCATCAGTTCTGGGGGGTCTGATGAGTAAGGTAAGACAGAAAAAGAGCAAGAGGCACTTACAGACAACATCACACAGGTATGGGAGCCTCTGCAGTCATCTCTGTCTCTGCGCAGTTGGGCCCTGCTGTTCTTTGTTCTTAATCAGAGAAATCTTTGCTTATTGGAAATCTTGCTATTGTCAAATTTCCAAGAGAGCACTCAGAATCATCAAGAATTAGAAGGGAGTCTGAAATATCCAAATGGCAGGCAGGAGTAGATGCACAATTTGCCTTCTAAGGTATCCTTCTGTTTCTAGATACTAATTTTAAATATTAAACTTGAAAATTATGAAATACGTTAAGTTTAAATATTCTTCTAATGGAATTTTACATCGCCTGCTGGAAGTGAGTGAATATTGAAAGGTTTCACATACGAATTTGCACCTCTATTTCTCTTCAATGCTAAATAATCTTCCAAAAGTATTTCAATGTTAAATAACATTGCAAAGACAAGAAAGAAATGAAGCATTCTCTATTAAATCAGCTACACTCTTAATCTACAATAAACTTTTATCCTCTTTCACTTAGGCCATAATTCTCTATGTTTATAATTTCCAACTAACTTAGACTAATACTTTATGAAACTGGCATTTTAACTAATGGTGGCTAAACAATGTAAACAGAATACTTTACAATTGTGTCAATAGAATTATATAAAATTGCATGGGTGAAATGTTGTTTGAAATTTATTTAGAATATCACCAGCCAAATCTTTGCAGTCTTGTATTCTGGGGAGTTATGCTATTCATTAAATTTTCTCCCACACCAAAGCCCAAGACAGATGAAAATCTAGGTAATAGATGACATTTCAATAGCCAACGGTGGATTTCAGGATTTATATATTCTCCAGTTATGAGATTTTCTCATCATAGTTCTGATCTTTATAACACCTTGGCTTTGACTGATGCAGGAGTCTGTTAATTTATAACCTATAATCCACCAAATCTTTTTTAATTCTACACATCTTGTCTTGAGATTTGGTTTGTCCTTGTCTGCAAGTCCTGGCCATGGCCGTTCCCTTTGGCAAGCAGTCACTGTCAGTTCTTTAGCTTTAACTAGAAACTTATTATGCACACTTATCTGTACTCACCATCCATTAGACCAAGCACTTATGGTGCAAGTCCTTGATCTGATTGAATTGCTCCTTGCTGTTTGTGATGTCTGCCAATTAAATATTACCTGCAAATTGAGAAAATTGCTCCTGCAACCATTCGCTAAGTCACTTGCATCCACAGAATTTATTTTCTTTCTCAGATCTCTCTCTTTTTCTTCAATAGTGTGAGGAAAAATAATTCCATCTCAACAACAAATATTTTGGCCCATTTTCTTTTTGCTTTGACTTTTGTACATACCAACTCACAAGACCGCCCACATTCGCACTTGAGCTCCTTCCCCACCATTCAGAAACGCAAGCATATTCTTATGTCTACAGTGTGAAGCTCCCTGCTGGTGGGCCACAGCTGACAGACCCAATGCTGCACTTCTGTTGTCCTCTTCCCATCTGCTTTTCCTCCGTGCCCCCGTCCCTGTCACAGCAGTCTGCCTGCTCCTTACCCTCTCACCATGCTTCAGTATCTCCTTGATCTTCTCTGAGTTATCAAGTTAAATTAATTAAATCTTAGCATATTGATTGCTTTTTCAGAATCATTTTTTGCCAACCTCCGATCAGCACTATTTGCATTCAGACTTTGCTTTATTCCTTTTCAGGTTGTTGAAAAGCCGTTTTTCTTCTCCCTTATTTTATCCAAATGTATTCTCAGACATACCACAGCCATCTTTTTTGTTTCAAATGAAATCATAATTTTCCCTTCTGTAAAAACCTTTCATAATTTACTGGCTAAATGATACAGATTAACTCTGAAACACAGCAAACCTGCTTGCATAATTGTCCCTACTACTGCCTCCCACTGCTTTCTGCTGCCTTGTGATATCTTCTCAACTCTCAACACCAGGCATGAGTTGCTGCTTGGCCCATGAAACCCTGCACGCATCACCCTATGATATTCATCACACTATGTTCAACTATTTATTTAAACATTTGTCTTCCATGTAAACTTCCATGAGGGATTTGAAGGTAGGAACAATATCTTCCATTTTTTATCTATGATGCTAGGCACAGAATATAGCATGCATTCCAAAGTGCATGGAGATACAAATGTGTAGAGATGAGTTGTACAAGGTATTCTGCTTTGTACTTTGTACACAAAGTAAGCACAAGCTCAGTCTGCTGCTTTCTACAAGATGTAATGTGTAAAATTAAATTGTCTCTGTCTCTCTGTCTCTCTGTCTCTCTCTCTCTCTCTCTCTCTCTCTCTCTCTCTCTCTCTCTCTCTCTCTGTTCCCTCCATGTGTGTAATGTTTCAGAAGATAGCTTGCAAAGATGAGGAATGGGTGTTGTCAGAAAACAGGATTATCAAAAGGTTGAAATGATCTGAAAACTAGGACAAAATGTGAGTTTGCTGGAGATGAAAATTTGAGATAATCAGTAAGGGCAATTCAGACAGACTGCCGTGAGATGAAATGTAAGATGAATATAAATGTTTTAATTTTCTTAAAAGAAGAATCAAGAGACAGGTTTTTGAGACAGAGTTGAGAGTTTGGAGCACTTCTGAGATACCCTTCTTTTTGGTTGTTCCCCCAATTTTTTCTCCATGTAATTTTAGCTTTTTGTCTTGTACTCATGCTTCATCTGAACTCCATCTGAATATCATTCAAATGTGCAGGTCTTATAAATTACCTAAGCTGAACAGTTTCTGAGTATTCTTTTCTTTACTGGTATGTAACTGGGTTTATTAAAATGTTCTGGTGACCCAACTTATATTAGGCCTCCATTTTTCTCTGCAGCTGGTAAAAGGATTAAGGAAACATTTGAGTTCTGGAAGCAAATTGTCTAAACTTTTATCGACAGCTTGACTGTGTGACCACAGGCAATTTACTACACCTCTCTGTGTTTTGTCATCCACAACCCTGGGACCGTCATAGTGCTCATCTATTAGGGTTGTTGTGAGTAATGAAGGGTTAATCAGTTCAAAGTCCAATACAGTGAGTTAGCACAAGTTAGCTCATCTACCAGTGCTGGTTATTACTAGGTCAGGTTCAAATGATGTGATCTAAGGCCTTGTTTTACTACATTACTTGCCAGTGTCATTAAGTATGTAGACAACTGAAATATGTGTGTCTTATTTTAGTGATGGCCTATTTTTATGATAAAATATTGGGTATAAATCATTCTAAGTATATAGTACACAGAATTATAGCCTTGTCTTTGTCAAATACCTAACCAATCAGACCTCATATACTTTTTCATCTCTCGAATATCTTACACCATCATAACAGATTTTCTTTTGGATTTATAATACTTATTGATTTCTTTTCTTAAAATGGTAAGTTCAAATCTTTTTATCTTTATTAATCAGGATCTTAGACTATTTTTGTGGATTTTACCCTCTCTTTACATAATAGGGGGAAAAAGGTAGAGTAACAATTTGTCATCTTCTTTTTGCAAATGTTTCACAACTTTTTGTTTGTACTTTAATTTAAATGTATTATAGTTTTTCATTTACTGGTGATTTAAATTTTTATGCATAGATAACTATGGATAAAACTTACTCACTATTCTTATGGTGCTGAAGGATTTGTGTCTGTTACGTGCTCCTCCCCAACAACAGCGGCTACCCTTCCCGGGAAGTGCTTGCCAGGCTCATGCCAAGGGTTCCACAAGCAGCCATGCTGCCCTTGGCACTGCACACGGGCACTGTGCAGCCTGGCGCCATGAGCACTGCCTCCTCTTGGATACAGCTCTGCGCAGTCAGAGCCAGAGCTACACAAGCTGCAGCTCTGGTCTGGAACTGCTGGAAAAAAGAGAGCTGATATTTATACGGGACAGATTAGAGGCTGGAACTGGAGCCTGGAGTTGTGGAAAGTAGCCTAGTGCCAAGAAAGAAGAGCCTGCCTGGGAACTGGGGCCACCCTGAAAACAGTGGAGCTGAGAGGCAGAGGGAATGATACCAAACCTCTAGGAAATAGGCCTGGATCTCTGGGCTGACCAGTTTTGTGAGCCATTAAATTATCTTTTCACCTCCACTGATTGCCATTCATGACCAAATACATCCAATTAATTTAACTTGGAAAACAGAAGGGCTGTTTTTAAGATAAAGTACATGATTTTCAAGCCATGAAGAGGAGCAAGGGATGGGAAAAGGACTGTGGGAAAAAACAGGGTGAAGAAAGGTGTGGCAATGAAATTTCATCTGGTGGCTGAGAGGCACCAGATAGGGATGTCCATTCTCACTGTCCCGCCTGAGCTGCGGTCTCTTGAGTCAAATCATTTATTTCCTTTTCAGTTTAGATATCTTGGAGGAGGTCTGTCCATACTTGTTTTTTAAAAAATGACTCTCGACTCTAAATCTTAATTTCAGATCTTAGTTCACACACTTATTATAGCCATGTAAAGTGAGATAGCTTATTTAAACTCTCGGTCTGAGATTTTATCTACATAATGGGAGAGTTACTGTATAGAATTATTATGACGACTTAAGAAGTAACCCCCACAGAGCTTTGGAATAGTGTCTCATTATTACTGCCTATTTCCAAAAATTAGTTTCGATCCCATACCCTTTATCCTCTTCCAAAATACTTCCTTCCTTAATTTTTTCATGCCTGTAAATGATAGCACTGTCAAAAAAACTGTGGGAGTTACTCGGTATAGCCAGTTATACAGTTAATTGATAAAAGCTTAAAAGTTTTTGCAATATTTACACTTGCAAAAAAACATAGTTTTTTCATATAAAATTAAGTGTAGGATGGTATAATAGGCTGGCTGAAAGTAATGAGTGTCATTGCAAGAAATTAACAAGGATCATGTTATTATCTAATGCATGTCTTAAAATACCATAAAACTGCTATCAATTTTTTATGTACAAATGTTTTCTAGACATTAAGCTTTTAGCAATAACCAAACATATAAAATCCTTCTAAAATAACCCTAGAGTTTATCAAGGGAAGCTAATGATGAAGTAGACAATGCAATAAAATTACCATGTATGTTGTAAAAAAAAAAACAATAAAACAGAAATGGGGTGGGATAGACAGTGGAAGTTATTTTTCCACGCAGAATGGCTCTATATAATAACCTTCAAGTAAAATCTGGAAAAGTAATGAAGTGGAAGAGGGCAATCAGGAGGACAGGTCTCTAGAAGAAAGTCAAGTTTGCTGAGCAAGGGGGTGATGAGAAAGCATGAGTGTGCACTCTGATGAAGAAGAGCTCCAAGAGGCCAAGAGGGAACTGATGAGCTGGATCATGCAGGTGATGTCAAGGCTGATTCTTACCCTGAGTGGAAGGAAAAAACATCAGATGTCTGGAAGACAGAGAAGCGACTGTCTTGCTGTGCTAAAAATGCCTCTAGAGACCTCAAGAATGGAAAGAGGGTTGGCAATTGGTCCTTGTTAGGTGCATCCTGGGGAGAGATGATTGTCAAGAGGAAAGGCCTGAATGCACCCTGCAAAAACAGGGCTATGTGATGTGCTTTCCTGCTGCCATGGTTGAAAAGAGATGGGAAGCCTTGAGTGCAGAAGATGTCAGTGGCTTTGGGCTTTTTCTCACCACCCCGAATGGTCCATCAGCAGATCTTGGCAGTGAACCAATAAATTGCATACTGAATTTAATGTAGTTCTAAACACATAATGCGAGAGATTCCTGATCTGTCACCTAACAAATGAGATGAGATCTAATTGCCTTCCTATGGCATTTTCATGAATTGATTTTCTTGGTGAGTCTTCACAACTTCATTCCATACATATGGACACACTGTGATTCAAAGACATTTAAAAACCTCTTAATTACACATGCACATTAATTGTGTCGCCAGCATTCAAACCTGATGTCTTTTTCAATTCAAAGCTTTTGTTTTCCCCTAAAGATAAAACAGTAAGTGGAAGAAATTTTAAGTCAAAGAGCAAGAAAACAAGTGGGTCTCACGAGATCGTCTTCATCTTCACATCCAAGCATAAAGTTTAAAAAGCAAAAGTGAGAAAGGAACAGATACAAAACTCTCCTCCTGAGAGTTGAGAAGCATGGACAATGCTTGGGATGGACATGTGGGGATTTAAACAAAGGATCAATATTTTAAAATTAGAGGACAATAGTGGAAGGTCTGGTGACATTAGTTCTGACGTTAATATCCACATGAACTTAGGTAGTGAACTTTCCCAGCTGTGCACAGCAGGAGCCCAGCTCCCAGGTGGGTCCCACATCGGATAGGGGCATGTCCCTGGGGCAGGGGCAGGGTGGGGTGGGATGCAGGAGGCAGGGCCTGGCCAAGAGTTGGAGGAAAACTCAGGAAAAAAGTACAATTTTACTCTGCATTTCTGTGCAATGAGAACTCGCTGCTGTCCTTTATCTACTTTCTAGATACCTGGACTTCTACTTGTGCTTTTCAATACTCAGAGAACCTAATTTTTTTTTTTTTTTTTTTTTTTTTTTTTTTTGTGAAACTCTGCCTACCATGTACACTTTCACTTTGTTTTTCAGTATTTTATTTTGTTCTGACAAGTGCATGTGATTACTCAGGAAGAACTGTCTTACCACCTCTACCACACAGACTGCAGAATGGTTTCTTTGCATGCTCTGAATACCTTGAAAACTGGTTAAATATTGCTTCTCTGTCCAAAACCTTCTGGCTTCCTAGTAATTTCAGTCTCAATATAAATGTTCCTTGGAATCACTTCGATTCATTGTTTCAATACATTATTTTTAAAGCAGCTTTATATTTGTAGAAAAATTGAGCAAAAAGGACAGTTTCTTGTATTACTAATACACTGCATTAATGTGGCATATTTCATGAATCAGCATCAATAATTACTAGCAACTAAAGTCTATAGTTTAGGGTTTGTCCTTTCTATAAGTTTCAGAAGCTGAATGATGTTGCCAGTGTATCCACAATTACAGTATCATAAAGAATAGTTTTACCACCATTAAAATCCTTATTCATCCCTCCTTTTTGGACTATTCTAAACTTTAATTTCTCTTATATGCTCTAATATTCTGCCATTACATCCCAGATCAAAATTTAGATATTCTGTATTTGCATCTTTACGAAAGTCTCTCTAATCTACAAGCTCATTTATCTTCTACACGTTTTTCAAATTCACCTGATGAGAGTCTCATTCATTTCTTCAGAAACATAACAGGTCTGTGTCCCTGTTTACTGAGAGGTCTCTGCGGCTACTACAGCTTATCTCTCCTCTCACTTAACTTTCTTCCCAGTTCACCTACATAGCTCAAGCTTAATGTGGATATTTTAACTTCTCTGCTGCTGTACTTACTTGGGCTTTCGTTCTCTGCTTTGACGTCCTGGTTCTGGGCAAGGGACTGCAACAAAAAGCTGACGCCTTATGTAAGCCTCAACTCAGACCTCGCCCTACAGAGCTCACCTTTTGTCCATTCTGATTTAGCAGCAAGTCTCAACTCCCACAATTCCTATCGACTCTTTCACCACTCTCCTCTAGACTCTTATGTAACACCTTTTATCATAGACAATATGCTTCATCTATTATTTTTGTCAAAAAATTTGAAGCAATGAGATTTGATCTTCTTCAACCTCCCAAACTCTTGCCTTGAGATTTAAAATATACAGTCTGATCACATTTTTCTGATGAAGGCAACAGTTTCATTTCCTCAAAATCAATTCTCAGTCTCATCTTTTGTTTCTCTTCTTACCCATCTACTCAGGGATCTTTGTTCTTCACAAATCAACATCCTATCCTTATATTAAATTCTCCTGTCTTTTTCTTTCTCTGCTTATAATTTTATTCAACTCTGTTTTGCAAAAAAACAACTATTCTGTCATATTCTATTAAGAAATTCCACTATTCTGTTTTCTCTTTCTTTCCTTTCCAATCCAAATTTTCTGAAGGAGTAATAATGTATGCATGCTACTCTCACCTTTTCATTTCCACATTTCTCCATAATCTTTTTCAGTCTGGCTTTTTTTCACCACACTATCAAACACTACTGGTTTAGATCTTCAACTTAAAAATCAGGCAGAGAATGAGCTCTTGGAAGTGCCCATTGCATCAGGCAAATCTGATTTCATATGGCTTATTAATTGAGGACCCACTTCTATTCAGGCAGCACAGGGTTGCTTAGAATTTCAGCAGAAAATGACATTTTTATTAGCTAACATGGCAGACAAGGAAGTTTGAGGGAGCTTAGAGTGGACAGATAAACTGCCAAACGTGTGCAAAAATTTCCATCAAAAGCTTGACTGATCCCATTCATTCATGATAAAGACTAAGAAAATCAGTAAAAAACAAAAGCTGGAAGACTAAGCAAACTCAATGAAAGATTATAATTGCTGCCTATTACAGAGTGATAGAGGCTGTATGTTGAGCCCCAAAGAGTCCTAAAAAACTGTCAAATCAGAATTTGTTAATGGAATTGAATATTATTTAAAAGTAAGGGTCAGTAAAGACATTGTAAATCAACAAAAATCAAGAGCATATGCCACACACAGGACAAAACTTTAGGACATTGTACAGAAAGTTCTTTGGGTTATATGCTGTCAGAGAAAAGCTCAAATATTGGAAGGTAATAAAAAACCCAGAAATAGTAATATGTTGTTCCATGCCAGCGACTGTCTTTTTTTTTTCTTTTTATACTTTTGAACAATAATTATTTTTTCTTTTTTTTGTATTTTTAGGGAAGGAACTACTGGGTGTTCAAGGTCTCATTACTAGATCAGACTCCTAGTGATTCTGTTTACAGCCTCCCAGGTGCTAGGATTACAGGCACGGGCCACCATACACAGTCTCAATTGCAGTCTCAGCGTGCCCTGGGGGTGTGGCGGCACAGCAGGCGGGGGGGGGGGTGTCGAAACCCTGTCCCCTGCACCTGTTTGCAGGTGCTTTAATCTGCTGAACTATTTGGCCACCCATTAAACAATAATTAATTGGTCAAATCAGAACTATATATTTTTATTAATTTTATTGAGAAAAAAAAGCAATGAGACAGTTTCAAAATAGGTTACCAGGACAGTTACAATGATTACTATATTGCATACTGTTGCCTTTGTAGCAGTTGTTCATAGTAAAAGATACAGACATAATATCTTATCTAAACACTATTAGTACAACTATTTCTGCTCATTTAACTAGGAGGAAGTAGCTGTACATCTATCTTAACTGTTTTGCATATATGGAATATATATATATGTATATATCTATCTATATATATATAATATACATATTTTTTTCACTACATAATGGTCCTTCATTTATATCCCCCTTTTTCTTTTAGTTTTGTCAGAGATGGTTATTTCATTGTCATTCAAATACTGTAGGTGCATGAATTCAGCAAAATAATCCAATATAGTCCAGTAGTCCATAATAGTAGTAGGTTAACAGTAGAACTGGCAATGTCAGTTGTTGACTTGAGCCTTGTACAGCTCAGCATATTAATATGGCCTTACTTTTCTTTTTTTTATTTTTTTATTTTATTTATTTATTAGAGAGAGAGAGAGAGAGAGAGAGAGAGAGAGAGAGAGAGAGAGAGGTGTGTGTGGCCAGCTCAGTCCACCAGGGGGCGGGGCTGGCTGGCATGTGGTGCTGGGGGATCGAACCGCGGTCCCTGACGCTTTGCTAAGCTTGTTCCAAGTAGGTGCTTTAGACCACTGAGCCATCTCTCCAGCCCAATATGGCCTTACTTTTCATACCTCGTGTTTATACTTTTCTGCTGGATGGTTAAGACCAAGATAAAGCAAGACCTATTTAACAAAAAATGTAACTTTTGTATCTGACAAGGTCAGTCAAATCCCCTCAGGATTTACCCTGAAATCCTGTACAGCAGTTTGCAGATCTTCAGTCTGTGTCAGCCGTGTGGATGAGTCACAGCCATTGCTTGACCAGTTTGCTCTCAGTGAATGTCTGAGATCATTAATCTTCTCTTCTGGAGGGCTAACAACTTAAGTTTGCAGACCAAAAATTTAAGGAAAAAGAAGGGCTATAAGGATAGCCAACATTTTGGCCCTAGCCCTTCAAGGTCAGTGAGGACTCAGGACATAAGAGAAGATGTACTGTAACACAGTATAACTCAGGTGTGTCCCAAATTTTCTGTTCAAGGAGATTATGGGGATACAGAAGAAAGTGATTGATGATGTAGAGGGTGCCTAAAGAGAGTCACATAGAGAAAACTATATTCTGTGGTGGAGTAAATAAAATCTAAATTTCTAACTAGTAGCTAAAATGGTAAACTTGGTATAAATAAGAATTTATACATTGCTGAAAGTTTATTAAAATTTTTTTAGCATGCAATGGTGCTACATTAGTGTCACATAAAACGTGAACACATAAGAATGGGTATTATCTGTCGATTAGCCATAGAACACAAAAAATGGAGAAACAGCTAAAGAAGCAACAGTGGAGCTAAAATAAAATATTGAAATAATTTTGATTTTCCACCAAAAAAGGTATGAAATAAAGCAACAGAGGAGGGCCAGGGACATAGCTCAGCACCACAGAGCATGCCTGGCAAGGGCAAAGTCCTAAGTTCAATTCTCAGAATCAAAATAAAATTAACTTTTTAAAAAAGGAACAAAGGAAATATAAATCAAATTGTAAATGATAAATCAAAATCCAGTTATTCAGCAACTATAATTTAAACATAAAAATTATAAATGTATATACTTAGTATTACTTTCAAACTGTTGTAGCAAACTCTGACAAAGTTTAAATAAATAGAATTTTAAAACATATTTGGAGAATGGAAACAACAAGGAGAAAAAAGTAATTGTAGAAAGAACTTGTTTAGCTTCCCAAATTAAGTAATTAGATCCTAAAGAATTAAGGTTTTGTTTTTTGTTTTTTAGTTTTTGTTTCAGTAACAGCATTTGGGAAAAAAATAATACAAGCTGTGACCTCATCAGCAGCCAGATAGTGACAAAATATTTGGGACATGAGTTTGGCAATGTTCTTCTAAATGATTTTCTATTATAAAAATATTTCAAATTTAGCATTCTGTTGTCACTCAGTTTTCTTCCCACAAAGTTCATGAGCGATTAGGTAAGACTTCTGCACTTCATACCACAAGCTAATACATTGCACCACACTTACTTTGTATGAAATTAGTTTTCAACTGAACCTTCTGGTGTGAGATAAATAAATGAGTTCTTACCTTAAAAACTAGTTCTCCTACCAAGCCATTCCATGTGCCATCTTCCTGTGGGCTCCCATACTTGTGATCTGGTGCCACATAAATTTCGTAGTTAAAGCCCAGGTAGTTGGATAAGGCATCGAGAACATCAATGGAGAAGCCCTGGTATTTCTTCGGTTTTCCCAAGACATTTTCAGAGACCATGACAAAGGGTTCTTCCTATGTGGATATAAGAGACATTTGACTTCAGTACCATTCTAGACATTCAAAGATTAAGTTTTTAGAGTTTAGCTTGCAAAGTATAAACATTGTTTAACTGCAACAAACTCAAGATATAATTTATGCATTATTAGTTCAACATGTCATTGAAGAGCACTGAAAGTGAGCAAAACAATTCAGGGTTCACTAGTTTGTGTTCCCTGAAGTCTCTGGTCAAGTCTGAAATTCATCAGCAGAAAAGTGAATTTTGGGAATTATGTTTCTTTAATACTATAGTTTTGGAAATTATGTTTCTATAATATTACAAACACAATATTTATGTTTCTATATACTTACGTACCCACTCCCATCGTCTGTCTGTCTGTCTG
>NW_004524701.1:1538823-1542814 GCF_000260255.1 Octodon degus | reverse complement strand
AATTTTGCTTTTTGCTTTGCTGTTTTGAGACAAGGCCTTGCTATGTAATTCAGTGTAATTCAGACTGGACTTGAACTCACTGTGTACCTCAGGCTGGCCTCAAATTCACAATAATCCTTCTGCTTCCACCTGCCAAATGCTGGGATTACAGGTGCTTGGGTGTCCATAGTTTTACATATACAGATAAAATGATATTTAATGAGGTAAACTCCACATGTAACCCTGAAAAGATCAAATATTCTGAGAATATACACTTCAGCTGAAATTTACAACATCATATAAACTGGAGGTTATTTGCTAAGCTTTTGGTAGACTAATTTGATAAATTTGTCAAACTGATTTATACTATCACCTCTTTCATCTGCCCAAATTGTGATTCTTAAAAATGAACACATTAGCTGTTTGCACTGTAGAACAATTAGTATTAAGAAAGTTCATTTGGTTTGAACCATGCTGACAGATGAGAGAAAATTTGATACTCTATTCCCTAATTTCTTAATCTTGTTCAGAACTCTTCACCAACAGTAGCATTTATAGACAACCAGTCATGGTCTACAAGACCCAGGTATTCCACTGGACAGTCAAAAATCTTTCTTTGGGTCAGAATCAGAATCCTGAAAGATTTTCTCATTGAATCATTTTTCCTTTGGGATGTCCAAAATAGCAGATGTGAAATAACACTGCTTTGGTTTTGGCTTTCACTGAAAGACACTAAGTAAGTGCCTTATGATTTTGGGAACCTGTTAGGTGAATGTTATACTGTGTAACGCTCAGGAATTTCCCCTAAAAATTGTCATGAGTTAAACTTGGTAATTGTTCAGGGTCAAATACTTTCATTTTGTTGCAGTAATACTGTTTAAAAAATAATAAAAAATAGTTTAGCTATTCAGGTATCTTTTTCATTTGTATATGCAGGAAATAAGTATGATCTGTGCCCTAGTAACCATCTGAGAGCACACTTTCTAGGGAAAGAAGGTAGAAGTCGATATCCCTGACACTTGACGTGCTATACCAGACTGTGGCTGCCTCTATGCAATTTTGGAACAAATAAGAAAGATTCTAATCTTTTATTAGGGTAGTCATTTTCTTGGTATAGCAGTATTTGGTGATAATCAATATAGATAAATTATTAGATCAATAGATAAGAAGTTCTGAGTATAAACAGAATTTCTACTAACACTGACTTGTTTCTAATATGTGTAATAATAAACAAACGAAGAGTAAAAATTCAGTCAGTCCTTTAATGTTTTATGTAAAGTTCAACACATTTTGGTAAGTCCTCTTTATTGATTTTATTTTATTAAATTTATTTTAAATGATATAATAAAGCCTCCAGACAATTGGCAGAATTTGCTACTTTTCATTTAGTTGTTTGAGCATAGTACAGCCTTGTCCAATGGCTGTGGCTTGCATCGATTCACTGAAGTAGACCTTAAGCTCACTGGAATCAATTGCACTGAAGGACTTCAAAAATGAAGATCAACTTCCAGGAGCCCACCGGCTTGACCAGAACATTCTTTAATTAATGGTATAAATGATAGTTACCAAAAAATAAAGTATTTATTCATGTCTAGATTATTTTCTATCAACTGCCAAGTCAGCTGGTAAAGTGCTCATGGAAAATCTTCCTGGACTGATTCTCCCACCAACAATTTTGGGACCTAAACACTCTATTTTCATGAGCTCTCGAAAACTAACAAAACTGCAATTTGGGAGTAATGTAATGATCTGAAACTTCAATAAACTCTTTGTGGTGATTGGTACTTTAAAAAGTAAGACGTTAACTCATTGCATAACTAAGTGATTAATATGGAAAACTAATATCCTGGTGTATACTTTTATATAAACTATTAATGATTTTTTTTCATTTTTCTTCATATCTCTTTAGAACAATTGTTTAATACATTAAATTATTATATGCTAATGTTCTCCCTGGGAATGTTTTTAATTATTTGCTTATAAGTTACTCTCCAGATAGATAGATTCTTTACCCAGAGCACCTGTAAAAAACCCCACCTGGCAATGTCAACTGGAATTGATTAAAGGTACAGGACAGAAATGGTTAGACTAAGGGCCCTTTTAAAGAAAGTTGATGAATTATTGATGAACATGCCTTTTAAATTTTATGCCTTAAATAAACCTTTATTACATCCTATCACTCTGCATCTGGATCAATGTTTTTAAGGCCTTATTTTCAAGCTCTATTACAGAGTTGGATCACTATTCATAAATTCTAATTCAAGCAAGTTGTTCTCTGTGAGGACAATCAGACAATATATTAGACAGGTAAACAGCAACAGAAATTAGATTGAAGCTCTGGGAACTATAACAGAGGGAAAATACTTGTTCTTTCTCTGTAGCAATACTGAACTTGGTTTAATCACTTTTATATATGTACCTATTTCTGAAATTTATTCACTCATTGACTTATCCATTTAACATCTGTCGAGCAGCTACTGCACCAAAGTACTGTGCTCTATATAGCAAGAGATATAAAGAGACATAAAATAAAAAGTCCTCAGCAAGACTCTTAAGATAATTAAAACCAGTCAGGGGAAATAAGTACTAAAGGTTCCGAAAAATATTTTAAAAACCAAAAGCAACACATACCATGAGTGTCACCAAAATGAAAAAAAAGGAAGACAGAAGTCAAAACGAGAAAAATCATGACTTGGAGGTTGCTAGCCATATACTTCTTCAATAGATGAGAAGTCTTAGGAACAAAGTGCTGCAGGTCAAAGTCACAAAACAACTTACACAAGAGGAAGACATTAAACCTTGTCTTATTCTAACTTAATTGTTCTAAATTTTATTTTTCAGTCCACTGAATTAAAAGCAAAGACTGCATAACTTATTTCAAATTTTAGCAAAATTAAGATTTTAGGGGCCAAAGAGATAGCTCAATAGGATAAGTGCTTGCTTGTCAAGCATAAGGGCCTCAGTTTAATCCCTGGTTCCACAAAAAAAAAAAAAAAAAAAAAAAAAAACAAAACCAAAAACAAAAAACTAAGATTTTATCAGACCAGTAGAGACTCTAGATGCCTGACAAGAAAAACATACTAAAACAAAAATGAAATTTCTTTTTATGGAAAGTATCTTAATGTTAGGACTCACACTCTTCCTTCAGATAACTTCTGAATAAAGTTTAATAAATAAAAATAGAGGACATCAGGTGAAAGGAAATACTATTCTGGATAATACAGCTAGCAGACACAATAAATGACAGAAATAGATACTTCAAGTTCAGATATTAGAATTTTCAGAAGCATTTCATATTTATTGCATTTAAAGAAATGAAAAGTAATTTTTTTGGTTATTTTTGCAGAACCAGGGATTGAACTCAGGCCCTTGTGCTTGCCAGGCAAGCACTTGTTCTACTGAGCTATCTCTCCAGTCCTCTTTTTTTTCTGTTTGAGACAGGGTTTCACTGGGCTTAAACTCACTATGTAACTTAATTCAGGATGGGCTTACACTCACTATATAACTGAGGCTGGCCTCAAACTTGCAGCAATCCTCTTGTCTCAGCCTTCTGAGTGTGGGATTACAAGTGTGTAGCACCATTCCTGGCTCAAGGGATTAGTTTTTTAATTGGCTGGAAACTGGAAACAACAAAAAGTTCTATCATGGAGTTCCAAAAGAACCAAATAGAAACCTAGTAGTTAGAAAAGATCTTGACCAAAGTTAAGAATTTAATGACTGAGTTTATTAGCATAAAAATGTATATTGGTAAAACCATTTTGCAAACATTTTGACATATAAGTTAGAATATGAAAATGCTTATATACAAATTAGTATTGCCTTTTTATGCATTTAGTACAGGGTCTACAGGGTCTCACTACACAGATCAGACTCATAGTGATCCTCCTGTTTTTCAGCCTCCCAAGCGCTGGGATTACAGGTGCATGCCACCACCTGTAAGTCTCATTGCAAGGGGTGGGGCCAGCACAGCATGAGGATGGCATATATATATATGTATGGCATATATATGGCA
>NW_004524701.1:1523176-1538723 GCF_000260255.1 Octodon degus | reverse complement strand
CAAGCAAAACTCAGTTTTAATATCTCATTCTTGCATATAACCAGTAGAAAGTATTAAATTATCTATCGATCTATTTATCAACACTGATAGTACCACAGTTTGTAATAAGCCAAATCTATAAAAAATATGAAAATTCTAATGTCTGTCAAGATGGAAAAGATAAATACATTTGCTATATTGATCCAGTGGAAAACTAAATAGTTCAAATCTTAAGAACCTGGAGCTATACCTGAATATGAGTAAATGTTTAAAAGAATGAGTTCAGTGCAAATACCCTCCCAAGACAGCAATTTAATATGTGCAGTATTCAAAAGCTGGTAA
This sequence comes from Octodon degus, assembly GCF_000260255.1. Lineage (NCBI taxonomy): Eukaryota > Metazoa > Chordata > Mammalia > Rodentia > Octodontidae > Octodon > Octodon degus. The sequence continues at coordinate 1,538,402 of NW_004524701.1, read as the reverse complement.
AACTACGATGTTCAAGAATTCAGATCTGGGCACTGTGGCAAGTGCTTATGACCCCAGCCCTTGGGAGACTGAGGGATAAGAATTGCCCAACTTTGAGGCCAGCATGGGCTCAGAAGTAAGCTCAAAGCCAGGCTAAACGACATAGCAAGATCTTGTCTCAAAAACAAAACAAAACAGCAAAAAGAACTGGTACCTGTATAGTGGGAACATTATAAAGAAAATTAGGCAAGTGATCACCTCTGGGTGCTTAGCTCCAGGGAGCTGAGGAATAGGAGCAGAAAGATAGACAGTTACTTACTGGGCGCTAGGGAGTAACTACTTAATTAAGAATTTATATTTTTGAATATGTGTGTCATATTGAAATGTAAAACAAAAGCAAAGAAAAAATACATTGCCTGGGACCATGTTAAAGCCATGTTAAGGTGTTTGGTTTAATTTGGAATTGATAGATCTTTTGTATAGAACAAGACAATAAGAAATTAATTTTGAGGCTGGCCAAATAGTTCAGCAGATTAAAGCACCTGCAAGCAGGCGCAGGGGCCGGGGATTTGATCCCCGGTCCTGCCATGCCTGCCACACCCACGGAGCACACTGAGACTGCAATTGAGACTGGGTGTGGTGGCACTGGACTGTAATCCCAGGTCCTGGGTGGCTGTAAACAGGTAGATCACAATGAGTCTGATCTAGTAGTGAGACCCTGAATACCCTGTGGAGCCATCCCTAAAACACAATAATAATAATAATGATAATAATAATGATAATTTTGAAAAAGTAGAGCATAGAAAATTAGAACATCAGAAAAAGTAAAAATCAATTTTGAAAAGGAAGAAAGATTCCTTTACAACTGCCCTGTTGATAAAAGGTTATGGCCTGCACCTATTTAAAATATATTTTCAATGCCTAAGCTCATAGCTTTGAGTGTCTACTACAAAGACTGAGAGGGAGATTGGAAATTATAAAATCCTGTTGCTGAAATTCATTTTCCAGCAATTAGTTTCAAACTGTAGTAAAAAGACTCGCATCTAAATTGGTGAAGACCTGCCTCCCAATTAAATGAAAACAAATTACAAGTATGATGGGCTGATCATCCGTGTGATAGATTCTCTGAAGCTCCAGCCTCGACAACTGGAATAAATGAAGCTTCACAGAACATCAGTAGTTTATCAATCCAGTATAAGAGCAGGAGAATCCAGCAATTTGCTTGTAGAAAAGGGTATTTCAGTGGCTGATAATTTTTATATTAGCAAGGATTTATTCACATAACTTGTATTATTAGTTAATAACTTTGTAATTCTGATTTTGTATTCAGTCACTTTAAAATTCTCATGCTAATTGCTTAGTTGATTTACAACACCATTTGCAGCTTGCAGATTTTGCAGTTAAATCCAATTTTTTAATGATATGTAATATTGTTTGCAAGTGATAGAAGTTTTAAAGCATCTGATATATTTGATAGGTACAAGCTACCAGCTCTTCTGCCAAGACCATCAAGGGCTGTTTGGAGGGTTCATTATGCACAACATTACAGAATACCAGCAAAGCCAAAAGTAAGAATGAATCACTGGAAATCCCTTATAATTCTGCTCACACACAGCTTAAAGACATTAAAGAGAGAATGAGAATATTTCTTAATGGCTTATTTAAAAATGTTGTTGCATAACACATGCTCTTGGCTGCAGCAAACAAGGGCTGTCTTTATGCATGGCGTGAGCTTATATTTCGCTTAGAGATGACACAATTCACATTGATATATGCAGAATTAATGACCAGCATTCTCCTTGGAAAAACCTCATTATCTTTTATAGAGTGTATACAAGTCTTAGAAATTTTTATAAGTTCAAAAAGGCTGGAGAGATGGGATATATTATTAAAGAGATATCAGGACATCAGGAGAGGAAATGAACATAAGGAATTGCTGCAAAGGAAGAAATCCTGAGTTGTGAAGGATATATCCAAGTTGCATGGGCAGAGAAAAACAAATTGTGGGGATATGTTACACAAATATTTTTATGAGAAATTTGTGGAGAGCTTTTATGGAAGAATAAATCTTTAGCAAAAGTAGAAAACATATTTTTTTAAAAGACTTCATTTTGATATTTTTACCAGATTCTATTTTAAGTGATAGAAGTAAATAAAAATATTTCAGTATCCTAAATTACTGAACTCACTACGTGATACATTATTTTTCTCATTTTTCTTAAAAGAAATCCATTTTAAATTGAGCTTAATGGCACAGCTACTAGTGTGCAAGGGGCTTCACTTCAAAAATAAAATGAGTGATTCTAGAAATTGGTTTCAAATAATGAAATGATCTCTATAATGATTTAAAATTTAAATGGAAAATGTACAAAAGTCAAATACAGTTTTTAAATGAGAATAGGAAAGAAAAAATAAGACATTTTAATTGAGAATAAAAGGTTATCTAGGCAGTAGGCAATCACAGTGATCCTAATGCCTTGGTTCCCACTTACTGGTTTTTCCCTAGAACACATATGAAGATATGCTTTAGGAGACTAAGAGTTTATGGGGCATGTCATCATGGTATACATGCTGGGAAATATCAGATGCTAAAATGCTTTTGCTTTTTCTTTCTTTTTTACGTATTTTGTAGAGGGTCTCACTACACAGCTGGACTGATAGTGACCCTCTTGCTTTTGGCCTCCCCAGCCCTGTAATTATAGGTGTGTACCACCACACCTAGACCTGAGCAGGTGCTTAGTCCACTGAGCTATCTCATCGGCCCTTGCTTTCTTAATACAAGTGCTGGATACTATTTTTTGTTTAGTCAATATTTTCTTTCTTTCTTTCTTTCTTTCTTTCTTTCTTTCTTTCTTTCTTTCTTTCTTTTTCTCTTTCTTTCTTTCTTTCTTTCTTTTTGTATTTTTTAGGGAAGAGTCTACAGGGTGTTCAGGGTCTCACTACTAGATCAGACTCATAGTGATCTGCCTGTTTACAGAGCAGATCCCAAGAGCTGGGATTAAAGGGGTGTACCACCACGCCCAGTCTCAATTGTTTCAGCGTGCCCCAGGGATGGGGCCAGCACAGCAGGCCCAGGGGATCAAAGCCCTGGCCCCTGTGCCTTCTTGAAGGTGCTTTAATCTGCTGAGCTATTTGGCCAGCCCCAACATTTTCATTATGTTGCTGAGTTTAACAGTTGGAGAAATCATCTAAGTAGATACTCATGTTCCAGAGTCAAGTTTATGCCATAACTATTTTTAAAGGTTTGGCACAAATTACTTTGCAAGTTCAGTTGTCTCAAGAAAAACTATCAACCTCATGATTTAAGATATAGCATATTGCAGCTGTTAGGAGGGGTGGGCTGTACCAGATGTCAGTAAGATATGTAACTGAAGCATTTGGAAATGTGAGACTTCACTTCAGAATGATGGTGTTATTTGCAGATTCTAGTCTATAAATTAATATTCTTCTTCAATATTGAGATGAACAATGATGTTGACAAATGCCAATTAAAACTTATGGTAAAAGCTATTCTCACTCAGGATGTAGAAGTACTTCATAAGTGAAATATGAAACTCACAATATATTTTAATGTAACCCAAAACCATAAAAAATGGTTACAAAATTAAAAATTTAAAGTATTTTAGGACTAGTGACATTTCTGTCTAAAGCAATATTGCTGATAGGAAAGCAGCAGAAATTTGGTTATTTGGTCATTCCAAAGTGTTAATGTTAGCACACTGAGAATACAGCAACAAAGAAAAGAAGCAAGCATCTCTGTCTTTTTAGACCTAAATTCTAGGAGAAGTGAAAGACAATAAACTTTATATACACCATATGTGACACACATCAGCATAAGCATATGCTACATTAGATGGTAATAAGCGCTGCAGGGGAAGATTAAGCAAATAACAAGCACAAGACATATGTGCAAAAGGTGTGCCTTCACATAGGAAACAATCTTTCCACATGATCTTTTAGATAGGAGAAAAAGCACAAGTCAAGAAAGAGTCTCTGACATTGGAGAGAGAGTGGTGTAGCTGGAACTGAGGAAGTTAGGGCTGGAGAGGAGGCTGCATCTGAGAGGTGGGGAGCAGCAGCTGTTGGAGTCTGAACAGGGTGTTCAGGCCACTTGGGAGGCCACAGGAGAATGAACCAGATGGGCTCTGAGCAGAGTATAGTCGTGGTGTGACACATGTTAACAGATGACCAGTCTGTTGACAGTTCTTATTGACAATGGATTGGAAGGGGGGATGAAAGAAGCTAGGAGATTGACAAGGAGTCTTTTTGCAACAAATCAAAAGGAATCTGGTCATGACTTGGCAGGGTATGGATTGGTGAGATATAATCAGACCTAGCTGGTGGGAGTTGGCGATGTATTGGATGTGGGGCTATAACACTCCCTGGAAGGATGAGACTGTCTGATGCTCTGCATTACTTCCTGGGTCCTCACCAAGGGTGGCTCAGTTTGTAAAGAGGACACATTTCTGAGAGCCTTGAGTGCTTTTTACTTGGAGTATATATCATGATAATTCTGCTAGAAAAATTATAGCTTTGAGTCAATAGATTAAAGTCCTCAAGGTGAATAATGTTCAATATGGAATGAAAGACAATATTTTATAAAACTTTGAAGCACTCAATACAAAATTAATCCATATTTGAAGAAAAAGGAAGCAGAAGAACATGCATCTCCAAATCTGGGCACAATTGGGAGCCTTAATCATTGAAAAATGAAGTAACAATTATTAGAAGAAATAACAGTTACTAAACTATCATAATCATCGAAGCTTAAATTTTAAAAGGACAAAGTTCTGTGGCAAGATGGAGGATGAATTATTTACTTTGTTCTATCACTAACTACCTCTTTGTGAAATACAAATTAGAATTAAAAGTATTTTATTTATTGTTGATCTAATGGGCAAAGAGGACACAGGGTATTGATGTTTTCCCCCAGCATGTAAAGAAGTATGTTTTTGCTTATGTCGATTACACTTTGGAAAAGATGTTTAGAAAACAAATTCATGATAAGAAATCAAATGACTCAGTTTTTTTGTATTATTTTGATAGGTTCTGGTCTGAGTACAAACTGCTAAATTATCACGGCCCTGATCCAACATGGCTGAATCCCAAAACAACAGCTTACCTTCCCAATAGCCACTTCCTCCTTCTTCCCCACTCCCTCCCTGAATACAACTTCCTGTTACCTTTCCAGCCCAAACAAGGGAGCCTCCAATCAGCTCCTTGTGTGCACGGAACCCGCCCCTCAAGCTCTGCCCCTAGCAAATGTCCACGGAGCCTCATCCTCCCTGTCTCAGGTCAGAGGATCCCTCATCTCCCTGTGCTCAACACTTTTCTTGTTTTCAGAGTTGCTAAGCCCCCTCCTGTTGTACACTGTCAAAATTGACTCCATTTTGTTGCCTTTCTAACCTCGCCGAGTTTCTGTTCTGTATGCACCGACCCCTCCCAATTCCTCCCAATTCCTCACCCCTGTGATATCTGTTCCCCATGAACTAATGACCCTGCCACTTCTTCCTCTCCATCCCCTCCCTGTTTTTGTGGTTTTCAAGCTTAAATACTGACCCCTGTCAATGCTCAGGCACACATTTAGGCACTTTGTGCTGGGTGTTGCCGCTGGGTACCAGCTAAAATAAAGCGCTTCCTTTAACTTTTGGACTTGCCTCGTTGTCATCTGATTTTTGAACTACAACACCTCCTGCCTTATTTCTCTGTCTCTGTCACCTCACCCCCATCGCCGTTGCTGATACAACCTAACAACTTCACTTCTTAATTTTATATTTATCTAAGGAAATAAGTATCAATAAATACGGGTATATATTATAAAAACCTGTAGTTTACAAGGCTCCAGAGAAAAGTAGAGAACAACCTAAATGCCCAACAAGTAGGGATTGGCTTTTATCTGTACAACACACCATCTCACAGCACAGTGAGTTTAGGCTAGGGATCTCAGTGCCCTCCCATAGTTATCTGCCCAGGTGGGCTACAGGTCACTTTTTTTCAGTCCAAGAATTTTTAAAGTCTGGGATATGTTCACTTGCCCTATAGACAGATTCAAAACATCATCATAAAGCATTATATTCTTTCATTTGGATTCAATATAGTACAATTAATGTAAAACAAAGTATCTCCAATTACATTTAGAATTTTGGCAATTATACCCAGTTCTGGATAAATTCATGGATGCTTGAAACATCTGTGGTACTTAGTAGCTACAAAAACTATTTTCACATTTCTTATATAAAAATATTCACAGTAAATTTCCTATGCATACTGAAATAGAAAATATATAAAACTATTCACAGAATGTATGTTTATATTCAGAAAAATTATACTGTTAATAATAACACCAGCAAATATTCCATACATAATTAGTATGTGCTGAGCATTTTTAAAATGCTTTTCATGTATTTGTACTCAGTTTTACAAGTCAAGGGTTATATAATTACCTCCATTTTAATAAATAAAACCTTAGTGAGGATTGAAATCTTAGTAACTTTTTTGTGGAGTAATTATGGATGATTTTGTTATTAAGTTTTATTTATGACATTGTCTAAGTTTTTGTCTTTGACTATAAAACACTATTTTAAGAAATACTGCCTGTAGCTGAATAAGTCTGAGGCACCAGGGAGAAGTCAGGGATGGAAACATGAATGTGTTCACAGTGTTCAAGGAAGTAAATGAACTTGTCCTGGGGTGAAGAGCAGCAGGAGCTAGGAATGGAGTTCTGAGGAAGAGGAATCACTAAATAAGGCAAAAGAGCACTCAGAAAAGAACCTGGGGAGGGATGCAGGCAGGGACAGAGTTTCAAGAAGAAAGTTGTCGCTGCAGAGGCAATATCCACCGAGCTAAGTTCTGAGAGTTTCTGTCACATTTGTCCAGTATAAAATCACGGACTTCTGCAAAGCAGCATTATGTGTAAAGAAGAGAAAATGCAAGTCAAATTTCAGTGTTTGCAGAATAAACATAAATGGTGAGACAGAAAGAATTGAAGAGTCGAAGACATGTGCAGAAGAAAAGAAGCAGTAAAGGAGGTTTATCATCAAAGAATATTTTCATTCTTGGATCTGTTTTCAGGCTAAAGGATAAAGCAAATAAAAGAGAACAGCCCAACCCTTCCTTTTTGTACCTCAACATACTTGCCACTTTAAAATCAGCTCATTTAGTTGCTAGAATTCTCTGGCATTGTTATTGTCATGCTACACATGAAAGAGTAGACAAATAATGTGCTTACAGTTACAAAGCTAGTGAGAAAGACAGGAATTGAAGCCCAGTATTGTCTGGTGCTCAAGCTTATATTCGTAACACTTGTCAGCATGAGAGACAAACTCTAGTGTCTATGGAGGAGAAACTCCTTGGCTATGAGGGGACAAATCTAAGCTCACCTTTGGGGTGGGAGAGCTCAGTCCCTCAGTCTTTTCTTTCTATTTCCCTTCCAAATTTTATATGTCAGAATTTCTTTTAATACCTAAAATGTAGCTATTTCTACTGTCTTCCAAGCCACACTGCAATGTCAGTCCATAGTTTGGACACAGACATTATTTTAAAGTGAAAGCATTTGAAATTCTATTTGAATTTTCCTTAACGGACTAAAGCAGACCATCCTGAAAACAGAGATGCAAGAACCTTCCAAGAATTTCCTACTCATTCCAGCAAGGAGATGGACTACCCACGAAATGTCTAACCACGATGTTCCCTTTTAAAAAATTGCAATATAAGGACCCAGCCAAATAGCTCAGTGGACTGAAGTACCTGCTTAGGCAGATCCAGGGGCCAGGGGTTCATTCCCCTGGGGAGCACTGAGATGGTGACTGAGACTGGGCATGGTGGCGCATGCCTGCAATCCCAGCACTTGGGAAGCTGAAAACAGGAAAATCACTACAAGTCTGATCTGTGTAGTGAGACCCTGTAGACCCTGTACTAAATACATTAAAAATGCAATGTAAGTTTTTATTCTGAAACTTAGTCATCAATGAATGATGTCCGTTTCATTTTGTAAATAAATATTTTCTTTTAAACTATTGCAGTTAATGCACAGGCCCCCAAATATTCCATCCCAAGTCCATAGAGAAAAAGAAAACGTTTTCCTCTTGGTTGTACCCAGTCATTTTCTGAACAAAGACAGTCTGTTCCCTAAAAGGGGATCTGGAGAGAAGATACATAATAATTTCACTCACCCCACTCTGCAGCCTTTATGGAAACTACTCTCACTATTTCAGCCACTGGTCTGGCAGATCTAAGGCTTTAAGAACAAGGTGACAGGTTTGCTATTTCTAGTGAACTGAATGTTTTCTGAAGAATGTACCTTTTTCTTTTGATTCTATTATGAAGCACAGTGGGAAACTTAAAAGAAAAGATCTCCTGCATTGAGGGCAGAAACAGAAGAGTGAAAAGCAAGAAAGTACTGATATTTAAAAGCTAGAAGCAAATCTGTGGGGATTTACCCAAAAAAGCAGAGAAGCCTGATTTTAAAGTTGTAGCAGCAATATTCTGTGTCTCAAAAAATGAAGACATACAAAGAAATAGTAAGAGAACTGTGCTAAAATGGGTGGTAAGGTGTGTACTAACGACCTCTGTGGCAGCTTGCAGCAGAAGAAATGTTGATACACATTCTAGCATTGTATTCATTATGGGGACACATACTAAGATATTAGATGGAGGTTCTAATAATTTCTTGGAAAGAATAAAGATGTATGGATTTTTCGACTGCTATGTTTTATTACCTAACAACATGGAACATTTACCCCTCAACCAGCCTAATAACACCTCTATGAGGTGTGTCACTAAATGAAGAAAATGTTACTTGTGAGTGATATTTTTCTTAAAACTTGAGCACTGGTGCTGTCTCTTCTAGCTGTCCCTCTGAAGATTCTTTAGAAACTTCCCAAAATTCAACATCACATGTATTGAAACATGTTCACAGAGCTGGATGACCAAGGTCATTCTCAAAATTTTGAAAGAACTCATAAAACAAAGAGATATTTTTCAAACCTTTGTTCTTGATAGGTGATCAGAGTTTTATTTTTTTTATTCTCCTTGACTTTCATAAAAGTAAATGACCTTGCTTTCAAATGCTAATTAGTTGCTTCTTTATTCCCCCATGGGAGGGGGAATAAAAATGTAAGACAATTCAGCCTCAATACTTCATTTTCTTGAGTGCTTTATTGACCATAGTCTTGGAGATTACATTTGGCTTGGAAGAAAATAGCAGGTTGTTATTTTTAATTGAACTGCAGAATATATTACATAAGAACCTATGGGGAAATTTTTTTTTGTTGGAACATTTCATTTTCCCAATTCAAAAATTAGTCAGCCAGCAGTGTTTTAGAATAGAAGAAAAGAAAAAATACTATTCAGAAGGTACAGTATGTCTGTTGGTGTTCATTATGATCATCTAGGGAACTTGAAATTTCTTGATGAAAGATTTTTAACATGCAAGAATCACATTTTAGTTCAAGCATGATAGACTTTTTGTTCCAGGTTAGAATAACTACTAGGCAGTTTACATGGAGATGCTGTGAGACAACAGATTACAACCTAAACCTTTTATATTTTGGCTGATCATTAAAACACCCAAGGGACTTATTCTGAAAAAGTGTGCATTTGCCTGCCTTTTTTTGAACAATTTTTCCACTTGTGGGGCTTCCTTGCAGTCTGGCGATTCTCCCCTTGACTGCCTCCGACCTTCCCAGAGGATGCTGTAGCTTAACCATAGAAGCTGACAGATGACTAAACTGCTTCCAGATTGGGTGCTTCCAGGCAGTGCGTCTTCTTAGTTCAGACCATGGTAGAGTGCCATTTCATGTAATGCACAGTGATTTGATAAATGTGCTCTATTGGTTGAAATCCAGTACTGTTTGAACGAACCCTAGTTCTACCTGGGAGTAGCTTTCTTATGGATTTGGAGATGGGCTAGACAAGCATTTGTGACAATGTTTTCCCTTTTGCAACTGAAACCCATTTATTACACTGTAATTTTACGGTTGCTTCCCCCTAAGGATTGGAAAGACTTGTAAAATGTAAGTGTAAAGCTAAAAGGCTCTGGAGAATCATCATCTACATGCAGTTAGCAGTCTGAGTAGAACCTTGTGGTTGTGGAGGGAGATGGAATGTTTTATGCCTAGAGTGCAAATTACCTTGGACTGTCTTAGGCCCTTCAAAAAAACATCCACTTTCTTTTGACCTTTCCTCCTGACCTATTAGGCTAACATTTCAAAATTTATTGTTAAGCTAAGGAGATGTCTAGCACTCGCTAACCTTAAAATTAAGAATGTTGTAAAATGGTATCTGAAGCCTATAGGAAAAATTTCTCTACTTTTCTATAACCAGTCTACCTAAGCTTCCAGCAATGAATTTGTGAAATCTATTGATTTATGAATTTCTGTATTCTTTGACTACCATAGGTCATGTAATCACTTCTTCCTCCTGGAAGCATATCATTTGGGGTAACTTGAAGCTGTGATTTTAGTCACTTTCACTTGGCTCAGAATAAAGACTATTTCTGTAAAGCATGATTGTTATTTTACACTGACACAAACAAGGAAAACTCTCTCTGCCTTTTTTCGCATCCATTTATGTACTTAATGATATTTTGTGGCAGCTGTGAAACATCAGCAGCAACATGTGCTGGGGCTTTGGAATGGCAGGTGAGCGTGGGACTTTCTAGAACATCAAAGGTGCTTTTGAGAAGTCAAATCAACACTGAAAACCTGCACTAGCAAGCTGTGTAGCAGTGCCTAATTGTGCTCACCTGATATCTCTTTTTTATGTATTTATTTTTTATTAATTTTGAGAAACAAATAGCAATGAGAGAGTTTCAAAACCAATTAGTAGGAAAGTTTCAATAATTAGTACATTGCATATTGTTGTCTTCATAGTGGTTATTCATAGTACAAGATGGAGACATGATATCCTGTCCAAGCACTATTAGTACAAATCTTTCTTATTCAGTTAAGAGAAAGTAGCTGTACATCTATCCTATTTTGTATATACAGATACAAAATGGTCCTTCATTTGTATCTCCTTTTTTTGTTTACTTTTGTCAGATATGGTTATTCCATTGCCATTTACATATTGTGGGTGTATGAATTCAGCAAAATATTACAATATAGTTCAGTAGTCCATAATAAGAGTGGGTTATCCATAGGACTGGCAATATCAGAAGTTGTTGACTTGGGCTTTTTACAGCTCAGCATATTAATATGGCTTTACTTTTCATACCTTGATTTTATACTTTTCTGCTAGATGGTTAAGACCAAGATAAAGTAAGACTTCTACAATAAGAAATGTAACTTTTGTGTCTGCCAAGGTCAGCCAAATCCCCTCAGGATTTACTCTGAAACCCTGTACTGCAGTTTGTAGGTGCATGAATTCGGCAAAATAGTCCAATATAATCCACTATTCCATAATAGTAGTGGGTTGTCCATTCACCTAATATCTCTTAATTACTACAAATGCAGATATCATGAGACTGTTCATGCACCCTTCAGAAGTTTTTGGTGCAATACGATCCCCCCAAATGATATCTTTCTCAAAAGACTTCACAGTACATCTACACTCTGAGAATCAAGCCTGCTTCTTGTAACACTGTGCCCCATCATAGAAAATATCTCTTTGTGCAGGGGCAGCCTAGTATTCAGCCAGGTCTCAAGAGGACTTCTATGTCAATTTTTAAAAGTGTTTTCCTGTATGGAGAGTGGGCCCAGAAAGTAGTAGTGCAAGGTACAGCCCTTTGGCATGCTGACTACTTTGAAATAAAGGAGAACTAAAGTCCTTCTGGCATTCTCCTCCTTTTTACCCCAATGTTTTGGGCTTCTCTTTCCCTTCAAAGAAGGGGAGGGCCTCTCTCTACAGTTCCCTTATAAGATGATGCAATGGTAGTGGACTCTTTCCCTGATATTTCACCAGCAGGGAGGATTAATTCATACCACTGGAATGAAAGCTGAAAGTCACCCGCTTAGAGAGAGACACTGCGCCAGCCAGCTTTCTCCTGAGGCTGCTGTCTGACAACCCTATCAGCATGCAGCCCGGCTACTTCTCCCTTCAACCTCCCACATTCTGGTCCACTTCCCTTCAAAATCCCAAAGGACTACATGTTTTTAGTAATTCACATGCTATTTAAACTTCGACCATCTGCCCTTTATTTGAATGTCAAATGGTTCCGATGCCCATGCACTTAATAAATTTTTATGTCTTTTCTCCCAATAATTGATCTATTGTGTGTTTATTTCACAGACAGAAATATTGAACCTCCAGGAGAAAATCTTTTTTTTTTCCCTTTGATCTTTCAATAGCTTCCTTTTCTACAATATATCTTTAAACCTATTTACTACCTCAGTGTTTTCACACTTGATCTCTTTTTCCCCAGTTCAGAGCGCTAGCTGGCAAGCTCCACTGTTGGGCAACCTCTCTGGGCCTTCATTGTAAAAATGGCCAGCAACCAGAAAGCTGAGGTAATGATTGGGATCATGCAGTCATTTCTAACCTCGTAGGAATCAAAGTACATTGCTATCTGTTGAACATTTTCTCAAAACATTTTACTGTATTTTGATCTGTGTTATACCTCACTGTAGGAATTTACACCAGTGCTTGCTGGGCCATGATTACTGGCAACAGATGAGACAAACAAAACTTCAATGCGTATTTATGTTACCACATATGTAACTTGAATAAACTATTTAATAGCTGGATGTCTCATCTATATCAGAGAAAAGCCAAAATAACCTTGAAAGTGATAGTAAAGATTAAGAATATTAAAATACTAAGAACAAGATTTATTAGTAAGTTATTTGCCAATGTTATCTATAAATTTTATGTTAATTACTTTTTGCATTCCTTCATGATTCTAAAAGTGAAATCAAATTCAGCAACACCTCTCCAGTTGTAAAAATTTATAGTTCTGTTTCTTTCTGAGGAGCACACTCCTGCTTTGCCAAAGATAATAGAGAACTTCAAGGTCACCTTAGTATTTGCTTTTATTCAAATGCAAAGGCACACTGCATTTCTGAAAGTAAGGTATAATATAGTTCACCTAACTTGGGCTAGAATACTGCAGAAGACATGGAATTTACTGTTTTTACACCTTGGAATTTGTAAATGACTCTAATCTCTACACTTCTCAAGACAAATGGCAAATCTATTTTTTCAGAAGAAAATTATAGGGGCCAGGGAGATGGCTCAGTGGAATAAGTGCTTCCCCGGCAAGCTCAAGGGCCTGTGTTCAATCCCAGGTTCCACACAAAAAAAAAAAAAAAAAAAAAAAAAAGAAGAAGAAGAAAATTATATATTTCTGAAATATTCATTTTTTAGTATGAGAATTCAGGTTTCAGTTTTCAAGAAGAAAAAAGTAAGTTCAGGCGCAGTTACCTTATGTGCAATAACACAGTAACAACCTCCACATGACAGTCAGCGTCTTAAGAATTGGTGTGATGCGAAAGAATAGGAAATTGTTGGGCCATTGTCATGCATCAATTCTCCTGATGATTTATTCAGTCCGCATCGAAGGGAATACAGATCTCAGTGTCGCTAGGAATTACAAAGTTTGCACAGGCCATTTTTCTTAAGTGCCTGTTTATAAAAATCACATTTTTCTCTCACATAAGATGGATACAATCAGCAGAAGAGACAGAACAAAATATGGGTACATTATAGATCCTTGCCTGCTGATGACACTCTTGCAGCAGTGAAAGTGAGTACCAGTCTATCTAGATTTAAGGCTAGGTCAGAGTTGTAACAACAGCATTTTTAACCAGTTGATAAAAATTATCTACATTATACAATGCTACCTGCATATCACAGACAAATTTCTTAGTGAAATCATTTCTAAAATAACTCTTTAAGTGAGAGTGTTTTACACAGAGGCTCCTGAAATTGTATGTATTTCAATTACTTTGGATATTCTAATTAATTTTAGAATAGTTTGATTTCTTCATAGACTATCATAGCTCTATGCTTTCACAGAATATTTTTTCTTTTCTGTCAATACTTTGAAAACCTCTACTCATCTTCTCAAATGAATGTAAGTGTCAGCTTGATCCACTGACCTAAACATGATGGAGATGCTTCTTTCATTTTATCCCCTATTTTATTTTATATCTCAGATATGTACAACGATAGAAAATTATTATTCCCAAAGAAATCCTGCTGTCATTAGCACCACCTTCCAGTTATCTGACGTCCTCCAGTGCTAGGCAGTCACTAGTCCGTTTTATATACCTATAAATCTGTCTACTATGAACATTTCTTATAAATCAAGTATAATATGTAGTTAATCAAAACTTTTTTTTCAGCTGAGCATGATTTATTTTTATGCATTTAGTACAGGGTCTACAGGGTCTCACTACACAGATCCAGACTTGTAGTGGTCCTTCCTGTTTTTCAGCCTCCCAAGCACTGGTATTACAAGTACACACCACCATGTCCAGTCTCAATCACCACCTCAGTGTTCTCTGGGAGTGAGGCCAGCAAGGCAGGAGCGGGGATCAAGCCCCCAGTCCCTGCATCTGCCTAAACAGGCACTTTAATCTGCTGAGCTATCTGGCCAGCCCAAAAACAATTTTCAAAAAATATTTTTTAAGACCATATTTTGGGTGATTTATTTGGGCAGCAGTTTTTAATAATTTTTCTTCCAGAAAGCTCCCAGTTTAGTGTTGGCACAGTTGAGGTGGTCTTCACTAGCCGACTTTCAAATGGAGGCTGCAATGGCTGAGCAGAGAACTCAGGATCATTCAGTTTGTATGTGTGTGCTCAGCATTTTCCAGATAATCTCCCACAGAATGTTTGAAGTTTGATGACGATGATTAATCACACCTTCACGATCACTCACTGCTTTTTCTTTGCTTTAGTTTAATTCTGCATAGCAGTAGTGCTACGGAGACAATGATATCTTATATTTAGAATTGCTGTGTTCTTTGCTATCTGATTTCATATTGTTTCACCCATTTAATCTCAAAAATAATCTTTACTGGTCAGTTTTATTATTCCTGATTTATGGATAGAAAATTGATATTCTGAGTAGTTTCTTGGTTTCTATAAATTCAGCATCTACTGTGCATAAGAACTAGGAATTTATTTGTATCTTTTGACTACAAATCCAGCGCTCTTTACAATATATCCTAAATGGTGTTTAGTATGAATATGCTGAAAGGAGATAGAGTGGAAAAAAAAGCAATTAAGTAGGGTAATATACTTTGAATAAAACACATATTATTTATTCTTTTGTTAAAAGGTCTTTTGTGAAAAGGTATATTTCAAG
>NW_004524701.1:1505058-1517444 GCF_000260255.1 Octodon degus | reverse complement strand
GGTTCAAATATTTAATTCACAGTTACTAGAGGTTTCAGTCCATCCTTAGATGTCTCAAAGGCAGAGTGGCGCAGGGCAGAGAGCATCCACTCATGGTGGCAGCAAAGAGCGGAGATTAAAAAGAGTGGCAGCAGCTCAAGCAGCTAGCTAGCCTCTCTCCGCTCCTCATGTTGTAATGCAGAGTATCTGCTCCAGGGCACTCATACCCATCATCCCAGCACTGGTTCAAGAATCAATCACAAAGGGCTGGCCAAATAGCTCAGCAGACTAAAGTTCCTGTTTAGGCAAAGCATAGTGGATGGGGGTTTAATCCCCAATGTGCTGTGCCAGCCCCGCCCGTGGGGTGCACCTGAATGGCAACTGACACTGGAGGTTGTGGCGTGCACCTGTAATCCCTGCACTTGGGAGGCTGAAAACAGGAGAATCACTGAGTCCAATCTATGTAGTGAGATCCTGTAGACACTGTCCTGAATACATTTCAAAAAAAAAAAGAAAAGAATCAGTTACAAACTCCAGAAGCTTCCCCTTGACTGCATGAGGCTTTAGGGGTATAACTAGACATAAACCATTGCAATTATGGATTTTCTTTGCTTGAAAAACATTTTGTTTCCCAAGAGTTCTGTCCACCTTCCACTCTCTGTGAGTCCCTCACCACACCCCCAGACATCTAGGACATACAGAAGGTTCCTTGTATTTTGAACACTATAGTTCAAGCACTTCTCCCTCAGGACAGGGATTTTTGAGCTCCTCAGTTTAGCTGCTCATTAGTGCTGACAGATAAATATTGTTGGTTTTCCCTCCCAGATCCTGTCCTACGACAGCAGCAGCCAGGTCTATATGGTTTACATGTGCATTCCTCAGCCCCTACTAAATTCCTCATATCAAGAGGATACTGAATAAATAACACTGAGTAGAGTGTACTAACAAGTGGATGGGAAACTAAGGAGCTACTATGTTAACACCAATTGGAGAGGAAGACTGGAGTTGGCTTATGTTGACCTGGTGATCTGAGGAGGGCAAGAGAGTGCAGATATCTTCTCTTAGCTCCCATAGCTATGAGTTCAGGGAGAGGATTCTGAGAAGAGTTGATATCTTAGAAAACTACAAACACTGAAGGATATTGAGAGCTTTTTCCTTTAAGTCAATTGGACTTTGAGTGAGGAGCAATGAACCAAGCTAAGAGGTTTTTGAAGCTCCAGCAAGTCTAAGTAAATAGGTTGTTCTTCAGAGGGGAGTATGTGGGTTATAGCACTTGTTCAAAAAATAAATGAACTAGATAAGAAAAGGCCTTCTAAATTCCACCTGAATTCATTACTTATTCAACTAAGGTATATTAAAAAGAAAATATTTCAGAAATCAAATGTCATGCCAAAATAAAGAATATCTATCGTGAGGGAAACTTTTGCCATCTCTTTTGAAAATTTGGATTTTGCAGATGAAAATCAAAGAAGGACAAATCCTCATATTATATAGTTTGGCAAACTTATGCCTCACACTTTCTTAGTTTTGTGATTGCATGTTATTATAGTTTGGATATAGGGTGTCTTCCCAAAATGCAAGTGTTGAGGGCTTGGTCTCGACTACTGCTGGTATCTGTAGATGGTGAAAGCCTTAGGAAGTAGAGTGGGCTTGGCAGAAGAGAGTTAGCAGGATTTCCCCCATATCTTAGGCATGTCTGAATCCTATCTCTGAGGAGAGCAGCATCTCTACCACACTCACTTCTGCCAAGATGCTTCTGCCTCCACTCAGACCTGACAGCAATAGAAACATGAAACATGGGATATGACTGAAATCTCTAGCCAAGTAAATGTTTCCTCCTTTTAGCTGGCAACTTTGTCTCAGCAAACAAAATTAATACATGCAGATATTTTCTGTTATTCTTTTCCATCACCCTCCCCATACATATTCATAAATACATGCCCTGCTTCACATTAACAAGATATTCTAAATGGTTCATTCAATAAAAATATTTACTAAGCTACTCCTACATTCCATGCATTATAAGCAAAAAATAACTTTTTATGTAAGTTGTTTAGATTAATGGAGCGATCTAACACCAAGGAAATTATTAACTAAAAAAAAATATAGAGAGAGAGAATTAAAAAAGAGTCTGAGTAAAATAACACGGTGAAATAGGTAATAAAGAGTGCTGCATTCATGAAGCCAGTCATGGTAAATGTCACTAATTACAATGGATTGCAAAAAGACTGAAACCTGTATTATACTCAATTGAGTCCTCTTTCTTTCTTTGTCTGCATATGTCACATATATATCATATATGTATCTTATTTATCTTTTCCTTTCAGCAGTTGAGGGAAATAACTTGCAATATATGTTCAATAAGTAATTTCAAATAGTTTAGGATATATTATATAATGTTTTTCTCTTTCAGAATTCAGGTAATACATGTGAATTTTCACAGGGTTAAGGCCTACTGAAGACAATTTAAAGAAGTGAGAATATTGATAGAGAATTTCAGGAAAAGAAATTATTCAGAAAATAACTCAACAGACAACTGTCTACTATAGTCAGGACAATGACAGCAATAGAAACATAGGATATGACTGAAATCTCTAGCCAAGTAAATGTAACACTGATTATGGAGAGTTGTTCAGAGAAATGCATCATACTCTTAACAAGTAGTTTGGTTTTTCTGTGTGATACTAAAGATATGCTTTTGTGTGTATTTTATATCTTCATGCTTCTATGATTATGATATATTTTTTACTTTGGATATCATTTTCCATTTTTATTATTGTCCTACTTTTTTCATTTGGCTCCTTCTAGTGTCATTTCTTTTGAAGATATTCTTTTGTTTCAAAGATATTACTTTTCTATGTAAAATATCATGTCATCTGTAAATAATGATAATTTAACATATTTCCTATATTTATTCCTTTTATTTCTTTCTCTTGTCTAATTGCACTGGTTAGTGCTTACAGAACTATATTGAATGGAAGTGATGATAATGGACATCCTTGTATTTTTTCTGATTTTAGAGTGAAAGCTTTCAGTTTTAACTTATTTAATATGATGTTGGCAGCTGGTTTGTAATAAATGGCTTTTATCAAGTTGAGATAAAAATCATATATTCCAATTTTCTGTAGAGATTTTATAGTGAATGGGTGTTGAACTTTGTCAAAAGCTTTTTCTGCATCTGTGGAGATAATTATGTAATTTTTGTGTTTGGCTTGGTTAATATGGTATATTACATTATTGATTTTCATATGTTGAATCATCCCTGCATCCCTGGCATGAATCCTACTTGGTCATGATGTATAACCTTCTTGAAGATTTGTTGCATTTTATTTGCCATCATCTTAATGAAGATTTTTGCATCTATGTTCATTAGGGAGATTAATCTGTAGTACTCTTTACTTTTTTGGTTGGGTATCAAAGTACCTCTGATTTAGGTATCAAAGTAATTCTTGCTTTCAGGAATGACTTTGGAAATATTGATTCCCTTTCAATTTCATTAAAGAGTTTGATAAGTAGCAGCACAAATATCTAAATTTCTTGGCAAATTCAGCAGTGAATCCATCAGAACCTGTGGATTTCTTTTTTCTTTTTCATTTTCAGTGGATCTGGGGATTGAACTCAGGCCCTTGCACTTGCCAGGCAAGGGCTTATTCTACTCAGCCATCTCCCTGGCCCCTAAGAACCTGTGAATTTCTTTATTTGTAAATTTTAATTGCATTATCAATTTCAGTGACTGATAATGGAGTATTTATACTTTTTATATCTTCTTGATTCAACACTGGCAATTCATATGCATCTAGGTATTTGTCCATTTCTTCTGTTTTCCATCTTGTTAGAGTATAGATTCTCAAAGTAGGTATTGATAATCTTCTGGTCTTCCACAGGATCCATGGTGATTTTTATCTTTTTTGTTCCTAATTGCATGAATTTGAGTACTTTCTTTTTTCTTTTTTATAAGGTTGGGTAAGAGTTTATCAATTTTATTCAACCTTTCAAACAAATAACTTCATTTCTTTGATTCTTTGCATTGTTTTCTTAGTCTCAATTGTATTACTTTCTGGTCTGAACTTTGGGCTTGAATTTTTCTTCTTTTTCTGCAAGTTTGAGTTTCAACATTAGGTGGTTTATTAGAGCTCATTCTGCTTTCCTGCTATGGGAATTCACCACTAAAAAATTTCTCTCTAAGGACTGTTTTCATTGTGTTCCATAAGTTCTGTTTTATTGTATCTCCACTGTCATTTAATTATATTATTTAATTTCTTCACTAATTTCATCTATGATCCATTGGTTCTTCAGTAGGAATTATTTGATTTCCATATTTTGGTTGTTCCTTTTCCCACTGATTTCCAGTTTCACTGCACTATGGTCTAATAATATGCACAAGATAATTTCAATTCTTTGCATTTGCTTAAGCAGGTGCTATGACCTATTATGTCATCTGTTTTAGAGAATGTCCCACATTCTCTATACACAAAGAAGAATGTGTATTTCTCTGTGTGGGGTGGAACAGTTGGTAGACATCTACCAGGTCCATTTGTTTACAGGCTTGGTTTAGTTCTGATTTTTTTTGTTCATTTTATGTCTAGTTAATCTATCTTTTTGTGACAGTGGTGTATTTAGGTTTCCCATTACAATTGTTAGTGCTTATTTGATATTTCCTGTCTGTTAATATTTGTTTTATATAGTTGGGTACATCTGTATTTTGGGCAGATATATATGATTATTATCACTTCATCTTGAAGTTTTCTCTTTAAAAGTATGTTGTGATTTTCTTTGTCTCTTTGGGTCAGTTTTGGATTGACGTTCACTTTGTCTTCAAATAGAATAGCTACCCCAACTTTTTTTTTCTGGGATCTTGTCAGACGTAATGTTTTTTCCATCCTTTGATTTTCAGTCTACAAAATTCTTTTTGAATTAAATGTGTTTATTATATGCAGCATATTGTTGGATATTGTTAATTGTTCCATTCTGCCAGTCTTTTTCTTCTGAATGGTGAATTTAGACCATTTACATTGATGGCTGTAACTGCTATGTATTGACTTTTCATTGGCATTCATTTTCCTGTTGCTGGTTTCCTGTCTTTCATCACTGTTTAATTGCTTGTCTTGCCTGGAAGATTCTTCCAGTTCACATTTTTTGGATTGTAGTCTTCTTTATATCTTCCTAAAATATTATTCAGGACACTTTGGAGACCTGGTTTGATTGACCTGAATTTCTGTAGTTTCTTTTCATGGAAGTATCTCATTCCTCCACTGATTTTGAAAGATAGTTTTGTAGGGTACAGAAATTGGGTTGGAAGTTGTTTTTTGTTTTTTCTTTTTTTTTTTCTGTACCTGAAATACTTCATTTCAAGCTCTCCTTGACTTAAAGTTTTGTGTTGAGAAGTCTGCTGCGACTCTGATGGGCTTTCTTTATAAGTGATTTGTTTCTTTTCTCTAACATCTTTTAAAATCCTATTATTATGCTAGTTTCCTGGAATCTTGATTATTGTATGCCTTGGTGTAGATTTATTTTGGTTATGAATAATTAGAGTTCAATATGCCTCACTTGTGTAATTCTTTTGCCATGCTTAGGAAGTTTTCTGCATTAGTTCTGTGAACAGGATTTTTATGTTGTTTGTAATGGCTCCTGCTTTTTCATTGACTCTGATCAATTTTATATTGTTCTTCTTTGCATCATGTTGCACCTGTTGCATTGTTTTATCATGGTCCTGTGCTACTGTCAAGAGAACTAGGTTCTAAGTTTGATATTCTGTCTTCACTTTTGTTCAGTTGATTTTGAAGGTTTTCAATGGAATGTTTAATTTTCTGACTACTTCTTTGAATCAGTTTCATGGATTCCATTTCTTTTCCTATGTTGAGTATTCATGGTTTCTATAATTTCCCTATGCCCGTCTTATTTTTAATCAATGGCTACCTTAACTTTGCTGAGCAAGCCCATCATTATGATCATCATATCTCACTCTTTTCTTAACCTGGGAGATTATTTCTTCTCTGATATCCTCAGTAGATTCACACATCTGTTTTGTAACTTCTGCTGCTACCCTGAAAATAAGGTGGGTAGATT
This sequence comes from Octodon degus, assembly GCF_000260255.1. NCBI lineage: Eukaryota > Metazoa > Chordata > Mammalia > Rodentia > Octodontidae > Octodon > Octodon degus. Next base: position 1,511,399 of record NW_004524701.1, on the reverse strand, counting down.
CTGTCATTCTCTGATTCTGTTTCCGAATTTGTCCTGGGTAGGCAGAAAATCTTGGATTGTGTTTTGCTCCTGTGTATTGTCATTTTCCAGTTTTAAATTTTGCTTTGTTTCCTGTGTGGATGTTTGTATGCTTCTTACAGTACATAGATTTATCACTAGTGTTGAGGCTTCCCTACAGCATGTATGCTCTGCAGAGAAGTTTTCTAGGTGCAGGTGGTTCTTGGTCATTGTGTTTGTCCCAAGATCCTACTTTTTTAATTTATTAAGGTTGAGCTGTTGCTATCTATTTGGCTAAACAGCCAGTCTTTACTATTGTCCTATAGTGATAGTTATGACCCAGCATAATCACAATAATATTATACAAAAGAGAACAACTGATTACAAATGCATGACATCTGGCTTAATTAGTACAATTAGCAATAACAGTATGAAGCACGGCATAAAACCTGACAAAATCAGTAACTACTAATTTGGTATGTTTAAGCACAGGGACAAGACCTACAGATATATATATATATATATATATATATATATATATAATATTCAAACATTGTTCAGGAACTTGAGCACAAAAAGTTTACTTTTACTAGAGTGAATTAACCTCGCAGTGGGGAAATTTAAGAGTAATAAGGGACAAAACAGAAAGCCAAATGAAGACAAATATACTAGAAGCAAAGCTGGAGGACAACAGATGATCCTCTAGGCTTTGGGAAACTGGAGAATGGGGCAGATGAGAGAGAATGAGGGAGAAAGCAAAAGGTTTTAGATTGGATCATGAAGACTTAAGAAAATGTTCTTATATGTAGGTATCATAAGATCAAAAGAGATAGTTGAAGAAAGAGAGAAGGAAGAAAAGTGGATCAGAATAAGAACAAAGGTAAAGACCTAAACAAACTAAAAAAAAAATCCAAAAACCTGTTTGTTTCTGTGTCTCTCTCCCAGTTGCTGTGGTGCCCTTACACAGGCACAGTCTGAGGTTGCTCCAAATGTAGTTGGTTTCTCCTGGTTAGACCAGCCTTCTCTGTGCCACTTCCACTGCCTTGTCTCTGTCCTCTTATGCTACATATTGCTAAGTGCTATGAGGTGGGACACTGTGGCTATCTCTATCTCTCTGCTCCTGCTGTCACTGTAGAGACTGCTGGTTCCATTTCTATCTCCTCTGCTGAGAAGGTGGTGCCAACCTCACCAGTCCCAAGGCAGGATGGGTCATTCTCTTCCACTCATTATCTTTGCCACTGTTGCCACTGTCATGTACTACCATGCCACTATGGTCTCTAGCTTTTCTGACTCAGTCTTAGGAGGAGCACAAAGTTATTCAGCCCACTTCAATCTCCTCTCCCATTGGGGAGGTGCTATGCTTGTTTAAATGTTATGCATCTGTGTCCCTCTCACTGTCACAGGGCAGGAAGTGCCATAGATTGCCTCTGCTGTGGTCCCTAACCCTGTTGTCCTTAAGGGTGCTAGTTAGAATACACAACAAAAAATGTAAAGCTGACAGCCCATTGGGGAGGGAGTAGTGTGGGTGAAATTTCCTACCAAGTTACTTCTATGTAGAGGAAAACATAAGATGCAAGGGGCCTTGCCTCCCAAATCTACCACATTTGGCTTGAGTTAGCTACACTTCTGCATTCCATCTGGCTCTTGGAGACTTCATAGTATGGTGAAACTTGCTCAGCCAAGCAGATTGCATGCTATTGGCAGCCCTGTGGGCCGACTGCTGTTTTCTAAAGTCCTATGTCTATGTTTTGTTTAATATACAGGTCTCTTATTTAAGATGGATTTGGGCATCAGATATATGGCCCTCCCTTTCTATCTATTACCTGTGCTTTCAGTTGGTTTTCTCTGAGTAGCACCAATGCAGCTCTTCTATTCAGCCCTGTTGAATCTCCCCAAAATATTCCTTCCCTTATGAAAGTTTCTTGTCTGGTATTTTGTGTTTAACTTTCCAGAGATGTCTATTGACTTAATTTTGTAAAACTGTCACATATTATTTAGCTACAGTGTTTTCTGTTGTATGACGCATAATTTGTTTGAGCACCACTACTACAGGATAAGATGCCATTACTGGAGAAAATGGAAAGAGATGGACAGGTGGGTGGCCAAGGCTGGATTATTCCCTAGTCCTGCTATTTTTGTCAACTGTTTGGACAGTGATCCTCTTCCCCCAGTCTATCCCTGTACTACAGTTCACAGATACAGGAGTGGTCTCCATTCCTTGCTTCTAGCTATTACCAAGTCAGGTAATGTTGCTCCCCCCTTTACTCCTCCAATCTCCATGAAACTCAAGGCTTACAGTACACATAGGCCTTGGTACTTCCACACTGTTTGGATTCTTTTACTCATATTTATTCATTCTTTTTGTTAATAATTCCTTTATTTAATTTTCTTCAATGAATGTTTTGAGTATACCAGTTATTGGCCTCTGGAGTCACAAACCATACAGTGATGAATTATTTGGTTTAGTAAACTATTTCTCTCAAGTCAAGGAAAGATCCTTGACCCCAATGATAAGAATGAAGATTCCAAAATTGTATAAGGAATATATATTTTGCTAACATGTGTGTAGTGAAAGCTATAAATTTCTTAAGAAGTAAAATAGGAGTGGGTAGAACTGAGGCTAGATTTCAGCTGTAATATAAATATTAAGGATCTTCTCCAGGGTATTTATACATGAGCCATTTTCTTTCTCTTTTTTGGATAATTTTCAAGATAAGTCCTTGGAAAACAAGAAGATGGTATTTAGGTTGATCAAGTTAAGCATGGAACAATTGGTTTTCTCTGAGTAGCACCAACGCAGCTGTTCTTCTATTAGTTTCAGGATACTAGAGAACATTACTAAGATTTTGGAGTCATGGAACAGGTTTGGGGGAAAATGACTGCCAGTTTTACATGGAAGAAGTGCACAAAGGCATACATCTAAGATCTAAACCAGGAATGCTTCTTGTACAAAATAAATAAAACCCATACTGGTTTTAGTTCCAGAGGAGTCGGGAAGCAAACAAAATTTTTAAAAGCAATGGTTGACTATCGTGGGAATGTATACATCTAGACCATTTCACTCAACTTGGCACCCAGCTGATACATGCCTCACGGAAAACTTGGGATAAGACAGACTCTTCATCTAGCTCCACGCAAAGCCCACATGCAGGACCTGTTCAGAGCAGAGCTTGCCAGAAACAGACCACAGAGAGTGGTGAAGGTGGACCTGGGCTAGACAAGCACTAGTACTGTGTGAAGCACACCAACCACTCTGTGAACAAAACCGCAATCATTTCATTCAGCCCAGAAATGAATTGAAAACAGTTGGTCCTGTGAACCTATCCCCAATAACACCCACTGTCCCCTTATTCATAGTTTAACATTTCGAACTCTGAAGTAAAAATGAAAAGCTCCACAGATACTTTAATCTTTACACTTGTCATAGTAGGAGGGGAATAAGTACAATGTATCACTGAGTGAAGGATTTCAGTGCTTTGGAGCTGAAACTTTCTAGATTTGCATTCCAACTCTGCTCTTCCTATCTGTATGACCTTCCACATATGTTTTTCAATCTCTAAGTGTGTTGGTATCTTCCCTCAAATTCTAGGGAGCAGAAAAGTCTGTATTTCTCAGGAATGCTGTAATAAATGAGTAGGACAGACACACAAACTTTGTAGAATAGTATACTTTGGTATATAGTATTTAATAAGCATTAGCTGCTTTATTGTATGTGAGTTTTTCTACAAAGATTCTATGCATACACTTAGAATAGATTTGTGTACAATTTATCTTGTATCTATCACCAAGTTTATCATACATTAACTGATAAATAAATATTTGCTTAACAACTGAGTAAGGTTAATTTGTTTTACAAATTTGTTTTCTTATTTCAAAGAAAAACAAAATATGTATACTGTCTACTTATTGCTGTTGTCACTGAAGTTTCCATGATAATTACAAGCAAAAGGACAATAGTTCATTGTAATTTAAAAATCTATCTTTTTACAAATCAATGATAGCACAGAAGTGTAAATGACTACCTGCACCCTCAGGTACAAACAGGAACACATTCACTTTTTTCTTATAATAAAGTACATTAATAACTAGGAATAAGGGGCCTATGAGATAGCTCAGTGGTCTAAATCTTGATCCCCAGCATCACATGCCGCACCAGCCCTGCCCTCAGGGCAGGCTGAGCCAGCTAAGAAAAGTAAAATAAAATAAAAATAAAGAAAGAAATAATGACTAGGAATAAGTTAATGGGTACACAAAGAATGACAATAGGCTACTCACTTGAATTTTCTTTTGTAGAGACTTCACAGATCTTTTTTTTTTAAGAAACAGTGAAATCATGTGAGGTCTATTTAATTTGTGTTAGAGAACATGTCAAAGATAACCATTGACGAAAACCCAATTATCATCAATCTATCAAAAAAACTACCTCACCCACTTAATAATTTTGTAATTAATGTAGCTGATATGAGATCCTTTTCTAATTTAAAAACAAGTTGGATATTATTTATTTATTTATTTTTTGTACTTAGGACAGGGTGTACAGGGTGTACGGGGTCTCACTGTGTAGATTGGACTCATCATTACGAGTGATCCTCCTGTTTATAGCCTCCCAAGTGCTGGGATTACAGGCGCATGCCACCACGCCCAGTCTCAGTGCCCTCTCAGCATGCCCCAGGGGTGGGGCTGGTATAGCAGGCCTGGGGCTGAAACCCCTGTGTCTGCCTAAGTAGGCACTTTAATCCACTGAGTTGGATATCTTAAAGAAAAATAAAGCTAGTATTTATAGACTGATTTCAAAACCTATAGTTACACAAGGCTAAACATGTTAAACTAGCATGGGTAGTGCATGTGTTCATGTTTTATGGCTATTTAGTCAGTAGTAGCCACTTGAATATTGTACTGTTTCAAAATGTTTCTATTATTTTATAATTTATAAGGAGGGAAAATAATGATAATAGTTACTATTTATCAACTTTATGACAAGGAAACTGAATTAAAACAAATACTTCCCATGAGTGATACCATTTATAATGATCCATAAAGGCAGAACTATATCTGCTTATTTTATTTGCTGATATCCCTAGTATTCAGCAATGAAGTTGGAATACAGTTGTTACTCAATAGAGAGCTATTAAATAATTCAATGGTCTTTCTTTTGCAGTAGGTCCTTATTAGAAAAATGTTTATCTTAGTCTGTTAATATTTTATAAAAATGGAATCCTTTCTGAACATTCTATATTTTATAAAATGTATCTATATTTTTCATTAGTATCTCATGGATGCACACAACAGTTATAGTGAGAAAATGCTCAAGAGATACTGTTACTTCATAAAGTGTAGAAGGCTGGAAATTGTGCATATCATGCCTAAGAAAGTTCTTGAAAAATACAACAGAATCAATGGAATGTCTGTGAAAAATTGGTCCTGGTCCACATAAATTGAAGACTAGAAAATCTGACCACTAAAAATATTTATAAAACATAATCTGTATTTCTATAAAGTTATTTTAAAATGATGGAATTTGTCAGCTAAACATAATAGCATCAAAGATAAATGAACTTTTGAAAACCAAAAACCATGGCTCAGATGAGACTTACCAGGACAGTCACCACCCGGAGGACTACTCCACGCATGTTGTTCTCTAGTTTCTTGTCAGTCAATGATCCATTGAGACCTGTGACAGGATTCCAGCAGCCGAGCTGAAAGATTAAAATAGCTTTGGTCACTTTTCTGCCCAGAGTACAGTCCAATCACCACTGTCTAGGCCATGGAGAGAGCTGTATGATAGCTCTTTGAATAATTGGTACAGAAAGTGTTCTGCTCAGAATATCCTTTTTAACACCAGATGAAATCACCAGAAATGCCATTTCCTGCTTTTAAATATCATCGTGTGACATAGAAGCTACCTAACATGCTTTAGGAGGCTTACTGAAGACATTTGATTTAATGGAAATTATACATACACCAATAACCCAGATACTAATTGGAATGTATAATTTGAACATAATGTCTACTCTAATATGTCAGTTAATGAACAAGTTAAATTTCCTTATAACTTTAGTGTTTTAATGTAACCCTCCACTACTTTTACTCTGAAAATAACTGCTAAAGGACTAGAGAGATAGCTAGGTGGTCTAAGTGCTTGCTTGGCAAGTGGAAGGACCCACGTTTGATCTCTTCTACCACATGTCTTGCTAGCCCTGGAAATGCTGTGCTGGCCACCAAAACCAGATATGGTGGTGCACACCTATAATCCCAGTGCTAGAGAGCTTGAGACGGGAGGATCACTAGGAGTCTGAGCTGTGCAGCAAGAACTTGTGACATATATCTATATATCTATCTATCTA
>NW_004524701.1:1504009-1504958 GCF_000260255.1 Octodon degus | reverse complement strand
CCTACTCAATACATTTTTGCCATTATAGAAGTTGAAAATCTGGTGTTTATATGTCAATCATGAAGTCCCACAAAGTGAAAAGAAAAACCCATAAGTTTCATTTTTACCTGTATGTACGACAAGTAAGTTAAGTTCTTAAAATTTCTTAAGAAAAAAGATAGGATCTTTTCTGCTGTTTGAATTTTTATGTTCTAACAGGCAAACCTACATAATTTCTCTCTTTTCTTCCTTTACTTATTACACAAAATTGTAAAAAGCAATTATAAACTTTAGTCCATCTTGAAATGGAAACATTATGCAACAAGAAGCCAAACAATGATTGTCTCTAGGATCAAATGAATTAATAAATGATTCTGTATCATTCTTTGTTATTTCTTGCCAAATGTGAGCTTGTTATTTATAGCACAAGCGGTCCTTGATATGTTGCATTAAAACTACATTTTTCATCACAGACGTTCATCATTGTTTGGACATATCAAGAGTGATAGGACCCAGGGAGATAGCTCAGCAGACTAATTGCCTGCTTAGGCAAGCAGAAGGACCTGGGTTCTATCCCCTCCACCACATGCCGTGCAGGCTGGGCTGCTGGATGTGCTGAGCTGGCAACAGACTGCGTGTGGTGGCACATGCCTGTAATCCCAAGCTCTGGAGAGGCTGAAAACAGGAGGACCACTATGAGTCTGAGCTGCATAATGAGAGCCTGTACCAAATCCATTAAAACAAACAAACAAGCAAAAAGAGTGGTAGAAGCCATTTCCTTATATCAACTATGTTGAGACACTTAGCAGTCCTGATACTTTTGAAAATAGGAAATAATAAGTAGTGGTCTTTATATTTATTACTGAGACTTAATATACAGTTTTTTTTTCTTTTCAAAGTTTTATTGATAAACCTATAGCAATGAGACAGTTTCAAATCAAATCGAAAGTACAGTTTCAACAAATAATAC
>NW_004524701.1:1492365-1498465 GCF_000260255.1 Octodon degus | reverse complement strand
AGAAACTTGATATATAACTATATATCTGCTAAAGTCTTACAAATATTTTAATATGATTAAGGGGTAACTGCTTTTATTTAAGAGAAATAATAATGTATGGAGCTTTGTTTCAAAGTAGTCAGTATTCAAAACAATGTAATTTCCCTTTTCTTTCAGTGCTATCAATTGGTTTGAATAGTTGGGTAGCAGTCTTTCTCCTGCAGTCTTTCATTGCTCTACACTCTTTAAAACAAAGCTTGAATTTTAGACCTTCATATAGTTCTTGCCTCTTGGAATATCTAGATCTGAGGACGACCAATATAACCCAACTATCACAATGGGCTAACAATGAATGAGTCTCAATCAAAAATAAGGAGAAAAGAAGGTGAGATGAATTGGAGTAAGAGACAACAGCTCAAGGGGAAGAGCTGCCCAGGGAACCCTGGATATACATCTTAGGAGGAAAAGCCCACAATTAACGCTGACATCTACTCCTTGAGCCTTCACATTTGGGAACTCGCTCTGTATCTGTACACTTTCAAAATGTAACAAAATGGGGCACAGTGCTGCATGCCTGTACTCCCAGCACTTAGGATGCTGAGGCATGAGGATTACTGAGAGTTTGAGCCCAGCCTGGGCTACATAGTAAGTTCAAGGCCAGTCTAAACTGCATAGTGAAATTCTGTCTCCAAAAGACAGGAAATATATATAACTATAAACTGTTCTAATGACTGAAAGATTATCAGGCCACTTAGATACTTTTGTTGTTCTCTTCAGATGACTATGCTTCATTCCTTGAATTGCATTTTGTTTGTGGCTTTTAAAGTCATCAACATACTGGCAAATCTTCTCCACAAATAAATGACTTAGGTGCTTCCTATTAAAATGTAAGTTGCTGTTAAAGCTCCCCAAAGGTGTTTAATTAAGAAAACCAAAATGTGCATAGTATATTGTATACAAAGGATGTCATAATATAAACAGCAAAGCCAGCTTTTTCCTTATTAAAGTAATCTGAAAAAGACTGCAAATTATTGGCTTCAACTGTAAAAGCACATTAAATTTCTACAATGATATGTCATTCTTAGTTACATAAAAAGCCTAATTAGAACTAGATCCAATTAGCAAATCCAAATGTGTTGAAAGTCTAATTATCAGAGATATTGTAGTCCTTTTCCCAAATTTAACACCTTATGAAATTTCTTCTGAGGTTTTACTCTTTTCTGAGGTCAAGCAAAGTCCATCCTGCATTACATTTCTGGACAAGAACTTTTTCTAATAACTTTGAGAAGATTTTAATTTCCTATACCAAATAGTATTAACTGAAAAATGACATTGGTAACATTAAATGAAGAGCTAAATTGCCAGCATGTTATCACAAAACATTAAAACAACATTACTTAATTTCAAAGCTTAATAGCTTTAGAAGAGAATCTTATCCATGATAAATGTGTCTGCATTGAAGCAGACAAAGGTAGCAAAATATTTCCCTTTCAATATATTTTTGAATTCAGCAAACACATTAGAGGTTTGCCTAAATAAAAGCACATCTATCAACACAAAGTTGATTGTGGCATTTTTGGTGTACTTAACAGTCAAAAATATTTACTGGCTGGTTAATAGCAAAACTGGAGGGGCAATTTGTTTCAACAATGCTCTGAACAATCACTAATAATGTGTAATTTCTATCTTTTTCTAAGTTAATGTCCTACTTTATATACAAATAAATACAAGTAAGGATGTATAGTTCTAAAACACTCTAATTTGCCAGTTTGTAATAGCAATAAGAAACAATTTGGAATAGGTATAATAGGAAAACGTACCTTCATACCTAGGCAGTGTTTCGAATGTTACTTGTGCTATACATAATGCTTCTTTTCATTTTATTTTTCAGTTTTAATGTTTGGTCAGTAACTTAGTTGCTCCTCTTTTATAGTAGCAGTGGTTTGCATTTTAGGATTAATATATTCCTTCTAGTTAACCCAATTCTTCCCTCATGCACATGAACCACAGTGTTTCCTTAACATTAGCTGTGGACTTCAAGAATGAGGATAGTCAGGCTGGGTAGACCCCTCAGTGGTCTAAGTGCCTGCATGGCAAGTGTTTGGACCTGGGTTTGATCACAGGTACCACTTGCCATGCTAGCCTTGGAACACCGGGCATGCCGCACTGGCCCCAAAACCCTGCATGGGGTCGCACACCTGTAATCCCAGCGTTGGGGAGGCTGAGACAGGGAGAGCACTAATAGTCTGAGCTGTGTAGTTAGACCTTGTACCAAAAAAATAAATAAATGAACATTAAAAAAACACTAGGATAATCAAAGATTGGATTTTAAGGTGCAGAATATTTAAGATGCTGATTCTTTAGAAAACCAGAAATAAATCAACATACCATACATACAACAAAATCACCTATAACAAATCAGTAAGAAAATACATGACACTTATTTCTTATGTCCGCTACGTGCTTTCTCTATGTCAGCCATGGTACGGAGCTCCTTGCCCTGGATCTCACTGAAGCCTCACAATAACTTCATAAGTAGTTGCTACTGCTGTGACTATTCTACACAGGAGGAAATGAAAGTCTTGATTCAAATTCATTTCTGTCAAGAGATGAAAACAGAATTCACAGTAGTTCCATTTAAAGTCCTAATTCAAAGCCTTTAAATGATTTTTCCATAATTTTATTGAGACAAATAGCAATGAGACAGTCTCAAATCAAATTGATAGGACAGTTTCAATAATTAACACATTGCATACATTCTTCCTAGTGATTATTTGCTGTACAAGATGCAGACAGGATATCCTATTTAAAAACACTATTAGAAAAATCCCTCTATTCATTAAGAGAATGTAACTATCTATCCTAACCACTTTGAATACACAGATACAAAATGGACATTCATCTGTATCCCTTTTTTGTTTAGTTCCGTCATTTGAATATTATAGGTGTGTTGACTCAGCAAAATATTCTAAAAGAGTCCAGTAGTCCAAAATAGTATTGGGTCTTCCACTTGACTGACAGTGTCAGAAATTGTTGACCTGAGTCCCCTACAGCTCAACATAACAACATGGCTTTACTTCTTATACTTCGTTTTTATACTTTTCTGCTGGATGGTTAAGACCAAGATAAAGCAAGACCTATGCAACAAGAGTTGTAGCTTTTGGATCTGATGAGGTCAGTGAAATCCCCTCAGGATTTATGCTGAGATCCTGTACCTCAGTCTGTAGATCCTTTGTCAGTGTCAGCCATGTGCATGAGTCATGGCCAATGCTTGGCCAATGTGCTCTCTGTGAAAACCTGAGAGAGTGTCTTCTCTCCATGTGACTCTCCTTAAGCACACTCTACATCATTGATCATTTTCCTCTTTGGCCCCATAATCTCTTTGATCAGAAAATTTGGGACACTACTGAGTTATATGATGTTATAGTACAAGTTCTCACATGTCCTTAATTGACCTTGGAAGGCTAGGGCCCAAATGTTGGCTTTCCTTGTGGCCCTTCTTTTTCTCTAATTTTGGTCTGCAAACTTAGGTTGTTAACCATTCAGAAGACAAGCTTATTGTTATTACCATACAACCTAGGCTGTTAAGCTTAACCTCACTATCTGTCTGAATATCAAACATCTTAGGTATAACATGGAACAGGTATTTTTCATCAAGTATTGATATGTTGAACTTTAAGTCCCTACAGAATATGAAAAGGAATGTTGCAGGACTGTTGTGCTACAAGGTTGTATATGGTTAGATTTCTGGACTTATGTGTAAACATAAGAATTATTTAATTGTGCCTATTTTTAAAATATATTTTAAGTTTTTAAATGTTTTTTCATCATATTGTGTAGGGACTTAAAGTTTAACATATCAATACTTGAAATTTTGTTTTACAGCTTATCAATTATTTTTATAAAGATGATTTATTTAAGGCAGCAGGGAAGATATTTCTACTTTGTAGCTAAGGACATTAAGGTGACTCTATATACGGTGCAATACATGTATATCATGGTAATAAAGTTTAAACGGTATAATATTGTGGCATGTACAAGTATGTAATGTGTGCTAATTGTGTAAGAGCTTTAGTTATATTAACTCACTCAATTCTCAAAACAGTCATTTGAGGAGGGTTCTGCTCATGTTCCCATTCAACAGAGGAGAAAAATGAAGACAGACCGCTCTGGCTTCTTCCAACTTGTTGAGGGCATTGGGCAGAGGAAGGGAATAGGAAAACAAACTTGGCAGCAAGACACTCACAACTATTTCTGGAATTCTCTATATTTTAGGATCAACTTAATAAGAATAAATATAGACTATGTTTCATTTGTCCAGGGTCTGATGGTGTCTCAAAATGTAAACTGAAGATAAATAAGGAAATGAACAGTAGCAGCTAACAGAAGAGGTAATGATTAGCCCCACCCTCTAGAGGATTTCTCAAGTTTTAAGATCTCTTAATTTTGCTCATCTGTACTTATTTTCCTGAGGTTCACTTCAGATTTTCTGCTTGATTGTAAGAACTCCTTCAAATAATAAGCACTAAAAATGTGTTGAGTTCCCATTGATTCAAAATGAATTTGTATCTACAGCTAAATTCCTTACAGCTTAGCCGGACTAGTAGGCAGTGTGCTTGAGGATAAACTAGAAGATTTTCACATAGATTCAAGCATGAGGCTTATCTAAAAACTTCTCTGGTTTCATTGTTTGGAATCTCATTAACTTGACTCTTTTGGCTACACGGAGAAGGTTGTTTTTGTCAGGTTGTGTTTTTATTTTTGTTTCTGTGTGTTTATTTAATGATAAGCCCAGGGACTATTAAAGATCACACACACACACACACACACACACACACACACACACACGCACACACACACACACAATCTTATATCTATTCAGCAGAACACTTTCCAAAATAATAATAATAAAGTGGCCTCGGCAGTCATGAGATTTATAGAATGTCACACTGCTGATGGCAAAAGAAGATTCTCTGTCTTCTGTGGTCTGGCATTCTCAAGAAAATTTAGAAAAGACAAAATCGTGAAAACCAATTCCACATTCTTTTAATTGTAGCATATAGATTTCCTATAGTATTTTCTGGCTATTGCCTAAAGTCATTTTAAAACCTTGGAAAACCTTAGTGTTCTAATTATTTCCTTCACTGGTGCTTTGGCAATAACAATCATGTAGCATTCTGTTAAAATCAATGTAATATCATATGTTCAACAAACTGGTTGATGGATTTGCATGAGGGCAGCAGCCTGATCCTAACGTTATATATACTAATGATCAGTTTTATATATTTACTTTTTTCTCTTAAATGTTTTCACTTTTCATTTGTCCATTGCCTATAAGAAATGGGATTTGACTCAGGAGTTTTACAACACTATTTTTCAGGCAGTGTTAGATGTCAAAAAAAGCTGAACTGTTCAACTTTAATTTTACGCTCAATAGTTTGTAGACTTTAATAACAGGAGTCAAGAGAGCTCTTAATTGCATACTGAGTAGGATGCCCTGTGTACACTCAGATGGAACAAACAAAGCTTCACTGCACTGCCACAACTCCAGCCACAGGAAAGGAAACAGCCATTGCATTTGCCTTTGTATCTTTTACCTAAAGAGTCAACAGCAAAGCTATAGGCGAATTGGCTTCAGAGTTAGTCATTTTGAAATGTGTACCATTTATTTGGTAAATATTTTCTTGATAATGAGATATAAAGTGAAAAAATGCAGCAGGTTGACACAGATGCATGTTCCATGGAGCTAAAGTGAAACGCTTTCTGCTCTGACGTGTGTAAGAGTACAGTGCGCCAGTAATCCCCCCAGTAATAATTTTCTTTATGGTATTTTCCATCAGTAAAATAGATTCAGTGTGTAAGACTTGCTCTCTTGAGGATGCTTATGGGCTCTTAAGAGTCTTTTTTTACAGCTTGGTCATTACCATGAAGTAGTAACCCTTCTTGCGATTATGTGGAATAGAGTTAACACTTGAGTTTCCTTCAGAACAGGTGTGTGAAAAGGCAGGAACAAATACGATTTGACTGCTTATGTCTTCCTGCTTCACCACTAAAAACCAAAAATTTCTATGGTACATAAGAATATGAACTTGTTAAATGATCTCTGTAAACATGAGAATAT
>NW_004524701.1:1488925-1491660 GCF_000260255.1 Octodon degus | reverse complement strand
AGAATATATCTCTAAAATAAATAAAATAAAATAAAATAAAATAAAATAAAATAAAATAAAATAAAGGGGTGAGTAGCACTGATCATATAGCTTAGTGGTACAGTATTTGACTGGTATGCATAATACCTTGAGTTTAATTTCCGATACTGTAAAAACAACAACATAAACAAAACCCATAGAACTGAACTGCTTAGATTCAAGTGGGCACTCTAGCACTTAAGGGACATATCCTATAATACCTCAATATGTTGACCTCTCAAATGGAAATAGTAAATATGACTTCTCATAAGGCTGTTGATACTACTAGCTGATGTAAAATGTCAAATAGTGCACACAAAGGCTAAGAAAGCATTTGATTATTAGATACCAGGATTCTTTTTACTCTTTCCTCATTCTCATTATTATTAGAGGCAAGTTAATCTTTTCAGTGAGCAAGAATCTTTGCACTCCTGCAAAGTCTTATGATGTGGGAAAAATGAAAACAATTGTTTTCCCAGAGTATAGCATCTAGTTCATTCTACACAGAACATCTAGTTCATTTGCCAATATATTACTTGTTCCCAAGTGAAAATACTGAGCCTGGCCTTTACTGTTCACATTCCTACCAGTATTATGGTCTTTGGCCCTCAACCACCTGTCAGGCTCTGCTTTCAGCATTCTCTGGCTTCCCTAGCCCACATCTCAAAACATTTCCAAACATCTCTTGTAAACCAGTTCCAAAGGCTCATAGTTCATGTGGTCAGATATGATCCTATCATTGGCCCTCCTTCTAGTATGAGTTATCTGCATTAGCCAGTATTTCCATCACTGAGATATATTGCCTGACACCCAAAACTTAAAAGGAGGAGAGGTAGAATTTGATTCATACTTGAAGGGGATTTGGTCTATAGTTGCCTGGCCCCAGGGCAGAAATACTATCATAGACAAGTGGTGGCACAAATACACTAATTTCATGTTGGTCAAGAAACACAGAAGGGGAACTGTACCAGGGAGGAAGGGACTAGGGACCATGTGTGACATGGAAGACCATGGCCACATGACCCACCACACACCCCTAGAATTGGGTTTTACTAATCTCTTGGTGGCTCTTAAGCCAACCAAGTTAACAAATCATTTTAACAGTTATACAAAATGTGCTTAATTTGGCACTACACTATCCCTATTCACAGTCTCATTTCTGAGACAATCTCAGTCTCACCATACTCCCTTTCATTCTTTAAACCCTGACTACAGAAGTGGTTAGTTCAGTCTTCTGAGAAAGAAATAATACTTACATCAGCATTGTTTCTTTAGCACTGAAGAATATGAAAACCACTGGAAGAGTTTTAAAAAACCCTCAAGGCTTAAGCCACGCCCTATGCTAATTATATCAGAATTTTGGGCCGTGATATTTAAGCCTTATTATTTTTTGATATAGCTGTTCCTAATGGTTTTAAAAATTCTTTCCTCAAATTCAGCTCTGTTTCTGTTTGTGGGTCCTTGAGATGCTGTAATTTCCATATAATAAGCTCCTCCTTCTTATGCTTTAATTATTCCTATTTATTTTCTGTCATTTGAAACCAAAAACATATCTGGCTGAAACACATGACAAGGATGCTAAATTCTGTGGCTATTCCTGTCACTTAAGTCAACATAGTAAAAGGAAATGATTTTGAAAGACATGTCTGAAAGTTAAGAACCCTGGACTGGATTTGAAGGCTTGGTATTTATTTCCACTAAAATTAGCCTTCTTGAACTTTAGTATCTTCATCTAACTGGTTTGTTAATGAAAAGAAATTTAAACACTTTTTCATAAACTTGCAGATTTTTAGTAATTGGATTATTTTGTGGATCATTTTCTATAATACCAGAAAATAAATTTTTCAATATTGGCATTTAATATAAGCATTGCTGTTAAGTATTATTAAAAGTACAGTTCATTGATATGGAGTAAGAGAATGTCTGTAGCATCATTTCTACCCCGTCTTGGATTACAAGGTTCACGAAGGCTCAGATCTTCGTTTTAGTCACTGTCTGTATGTCAAACACACAGAATGGTGCTGGGTGTGTATTTCGTGCACAAGAGATTTTTGATGCATGAATGTTTGGGTTTCATTCTTTTTGCAAATAAATAAATTAAAACTCCACAACATAGAGGAATTTTGTGACTTGAAGATTTAACTCAAGATAAGAGATAGGTCAGTTCATCTCATAAAATTTTGTCTAGATTTGAGATGCTATAATTGTTCAGCAAAATTGCACTCTTATCGAGAGTCATTCCTGTGCTCAACTGCAGTCTCTCGTTCAGATTTCCCAGCTGCTTTCCCTCTGAGCAGTACCATCCACACTCCCCATCAGTTTATCGTACCCTAACATTAACACAGTGCTTCGCCAAGGTCACTGGATGGTATTCTTCTTTCAGGCTCCCTGTTTATCAGATGCCTGTGCTTAAACTCAAAATGAAAATGAAGCGCTTGATTTCACTGGTAACTGTGAATCATCAAATGACTGACTGTGCTTCTGAGCATTCTTACTAGCTTTGAAAACAATTTTTGTTTCACTGCAGAGGATTACAAACATTTAAACAACTGAGACTCATAAATCATGAATTCCTCATGGGGTATGTTGAAAAATGCTAGCAAACTTTAAAAAAGAGCTCCTCACTTCTTTGTTGATGTATGTGGTCCTAATTAGTCTTTCAAAAATTGATTCTAATACATACATATAATATATTATACATATTCACATATATAATT
>NW_004524701.1:1481253-1488355 GCF_000260255.1 Octodon degus | reverse complement strand
TTAATTATTAAGCTCTTTTATTCAGAAAAGTATAAAGAGAATTAAGGTCTTATATACAGTAACCAGAAGAAGGTTATGTTTAAGAGAGGTGTTCTAGATAATTTTTATGGTCTTTTCCAGCCCCAAATTTCTAAGATATGGCATTTATGGGCCAAGGACAACCAATGATGCACCTGTTTGTCTCAAAAGGTCAAATCTTTGGCAGTTCAAAAGACTTTTAGAACAGTTGTGCTTTCAAAAGCAAGAAATGTGACAAAGTATAGCCCACAATGGAATATGAAACAGTCAAAGCAGCGGAGAGGATCATGGAGGCCATTGAGCTTTACCGGGAAGAAACTGCAAAAATACAAGAACACAAAGCCATTTGTAAAGCCACAGGGAAAGAGGTTCCTCTTCCCATCAACCCCATCTGATGAGGCCACAGAGCAACATGATCGATGACATAGAATGTGCCTAAGGAGAGTCACCTGGAGATAAAACATTCTCTCAGGCTTTCACAGAGAGCAAACTGGTCAAGCAATGGCCTTGACTCATGCACATGGCTTACACTGACAAAGGATCTGCAAATTGTGATACAGGGTTACAGGACAATTCCTGAGGGTACTTGACTGACCTTATCAGATACAAAAGTTACATTTCTTGTTATACAGGTCTTACTTTATCTTGGTCTTAACCATCCAGCAGAACAGTATTAAAAATGAGGTATAAAAGTAAAGCCATATTAATATGCTGAGGTGTGAATGGTTCAAATCAACAACTTCTGTGGATAACCCACTACTATTGTGGACTTCTGGCCTGTGTTGGATTTTTTTTGCTGAATTCACATACCAATAGTATTTAGATGGCAATAGAATACCCATTTAGACAGGACTAGACAAAAAAAGGGGATACAAAGGAAGGACCATTTTGTATCTGTATATGCAGAATAGTTAGGACAGATATAGAGCTACTTTCACTTAATTCAATGAGAAGAAAGATTTGTACTAATAGTTTGGACAAGATATTTTGTCTGCATCTTATACTATGGATAACCACTAAGACAATAACAATGTACAATATATTAATTATTTAAACTGTCCTATTAGTCAGTTTTGAAACTGTCTCATTGATATTTATTTCTCAATAAAATAAGATAAAAAAGAACCTTATCCATAATGAAATCTAGAATGTCAACCTGCATGCCTCAGGAAAGACTAGGAATTTAGGGCTAATCTTTATCACAATGCAAACAAAAGGAACAGCAACAAACCAGGAAGAAGGCATAGAATCTAATTTCCAGGGTTTCACATTATATTTAAATGTCTCATTTTCCATTAAAAAACAACAAGAAACAAACAAACAGGCTGTGTTTTACTTACCTATCCTGTTTATTATCACCAAAATTTGACTTACTTAATGGCTAGCATCATTTATTTTTCACCCTAAAATTCCAACACATTTGTGGATAATCAATAAATGGTTTGGTTAAAAATATTTACTTATTTATTAGTTCATCACAACAATCTTCCAAATCACAGAAGAGAGTGCATTAGATATCCAAAATGTTTAATTTAAAGAATAAAGATATAGATTTCGAGGAGACACTTGGGCACTATCATAAAATTTGGAATTGATGTTTGGAATCCAAAAAAACCAAAACTAAGGCCACTCTCAGCTCGCTCACCTGAGAAATGCTTTTAGTTCCTTAATAACAATCCACTTCAACAACGGTATCAGAATCTTCTCAGAGGTGTTTATGAAGTTTAGGAACCATGTAGTAAAACCTATGAGCTTTTAGTATAATTATTGTTTAACTTGCTCTATAATTTCCTTTACTAAATTAATAGAACTTAGTAAATGTAGGTAGAAGAAGCTGATTAACTTGTAATAACAATTATAGAATCCTTAGTAGAAACACAGATAAGCACTGTGACAGTTAACTGACTGTGTCAACTTGTGTAAGAAACACCGAACTAAATTAGATCAGCAGAGCTCTAGGTATGGCTGAAGCGATTTACTGAAGACAGGGGGCACAAACTGGATGTGAGTGGAATAAAATTGAATTTAAAGGGAAAGAAGAAGGAAGACTCTCTTCTGTTTCCGGGGAGGAGATCCAGTCTTCCCCTCCATGTTGGATGTTATCTCCTAGCTTCCATAGACCCTTCAGCTCTCCATCACAGACCCTAGAGCCCCTGATATGGACTCACACAAGACTTCAGAGCAAGCTTCAGAGCTTAGAACTTTGACTGGCTCCTAAGAATCTCCAGCACACAAACAGCTCTTCCGCTCCTGACTGCCTGCCCTGTGAATGCTTACATATTTATGTATCTCACTTTAAATCTGTTTCTTTAGTGAGAACTGATTGATGTAAGCACCTCCACACAAGGGCACAGACTTAGCAAGGCTGATTTCCCTGGGATATTTACTCTATCATTGCAGTAGATCTCTATAGAACCTCCTAAGAGCAGTGAAAAATATCAACTGGTATTATTTATGTAGAAAATATTTTGGAGACTTACTAAAATCTAAATTCAAGTTCAAGAAATGAATTTATTAGAAAAATAAGTAATATTTTTTGGACTTAAACATATGAAATTTTTTTCAAAACTTACAGATACATGTAAATAATGCTTCAAGTTTTGCCCAAGAGGTGAATTTTTTTAAAAATATGTACTTAAAATGTCATTGTGTCTACCATTTATGGAGTGTTCACTCTACACCTGCAACTGTTGAGGACTTAATTCATTGTTGCTTTTAATCTAATTATTTGAAAAAAAACCATCAATTTTAAACTATTAAGCAAAGCATATAAAATTACTGAGATAATATAATTTGGACCTAAAATTAAAATTCTGAACATTCACCAGAACATGGATAAGGGAAGTTTTCACTTAGAATCTTGTTCATTTAATGCATAAGCATTTGGAAAGTTATTTTCTTCCAAAGCAGTTGCTAAAATGCAGAGTTACTGTGTTAAGTATAATAGAAACTGTGCATTTTAAGATTCCCTTTGATTCTTGTAAAGCTGTTTTCTAATCCAGAGGGAAAAGATTCTGGAAATATTTCAAGCATCATCTCAACTCTCAAAAGTGTTATTACAATATTTCATGCAGTCAATTTCACAGCTGGCTTTTGACATATTTTAAAATATATTTGAAACAGGAGGGTAAAAAATGACAAGTACTATTATGTGAAACCTGAATTTATTGGGCTGAACATTACCAGAGAAACATCTGGGTAGGTTATCACAGGTGCTAGGCCTTGTGCTACTGAGCGCGGCACCAGTGTGTAATAATCGTATGAAGTAGTTGCTCGGGCAAGCAGAAAAGCTGCCCTTCACCCAGGGATTACTCTCCCAACGTCATCCCGTCCTCCAGTGCACACAATTAACCTTCTAAGAACTCCAGAGGCAGCTGGATTGACTCATCAAAATTCATTATTACCACAGGAAAAACAAACAAACAGATGTATTAACTATCCTGTAGTGATCATTTGCAAAAGTAAAGTGCCAACGCAAGTCTTTTTCATCTTTTTCTTATTGAAATTTTCTAATACAGGTAGGGAGAATTGACTCACAACCCCAGCTGGAACAATCATCCAGTTGTTGTTAAGCTTTTTTATTTATGTGCTTATCATTTCTGGCCACCATGATTATCAGACTCAGTTTGAGATTAATGCCAAACGTCATACAACTTTGTTCCTAAATACGTCTCTGGAAAGTAAAAATGCATTAGGCTACTGATGACACATTATCATGCCCCAATATTTTCAATAATCTCTCTCTCTCTCTCTCTTTTTTTTTTTCAGACCCGGGGATTGAACACAGGCCCCTGCGCTTGCCAGGGAAGCGCTTATTCCACTGAGCCATCTCCCCGGCCCCTATAATAATCTCTTAATACCATCAAATATTTAGTCAGCATTCAAATTTGTTTTATGTAAATTAGGATTCAAGAGTTAGTGTGTTTCTTGAATCATTTTATTCTGGACTTCTCTATCCTCCTACTGTCATTTTTTTCTTTAATGTAGGGGTCAAAGAAAACTGGTACTTTAACCCATGGTTTTCCAAGATGTAGATTGTGTCGATTGACTCCGTATATACTGTAAGACTGTGCCCTTTGCATCATCTAAAGAACTGATCTTTTTAATATATGTCCATAATTTTTGTCATGCATTTTAAACAGAAGCTACATAATGTTTGTTTTTTCTTCCAGTAAAACGATCAGCCATTGGTTGTCATGTATTATTGTCATTAGTGCAATGAGCTACATGTAATTCTTCAAATCCATCTATTGAAACCTTAACCTCCAGTTCTTCAGAATGTGACTACACATTTGAGAGAAAATTCTGGTGGAATTTGGTCATGTGGGTAGCCTCAGATCTAGGCAGACTGGTTTATGTGTAGGAGGAGGAGAAAGCACTAGTGAAAAGAGGAGAGACACAGAGACAAGGGAACCAACTGGTGACCAAGGAGATTCCACAAGAAAAAGTCTGCTGGCCCTGTAGACTCAGAAAACCTTGAGAAAATAAATCTCAGGTCCAGACAAATAGTTCAGCAGATTAAAGTGCCTGCTTAGGCGGACGCTGGGACCTGGGGTCTGACCCACTGGGCTTGATCCCTTGGGCCTGCCATGCCGGCCCAGGGCACACTGTGACAGCAATTGAGACTGGGCGTGGTGGCATGCACCTGTAACTCCAGCACTTGGGAGGCTGTAAACAGGAGAATCCCTATGAGTCCGATCTACGAGTGAGACCCTGTACACCCTGTCCTAAAATACAAAAAGGGAGAGAGAGAGAGAGAGAGAGAGAGAGAGAGAGAGAGAGAGAGAGAGGAGAGAGAGAGAGAGAGAGAGAATGCATCTCAGCTGTTTTACTCACCTGTCTCTGGTATTTTGTTATAATATCCTTCATGATTAATATAATTAGTGATGCCAAAATGCTAATGCTTTAATTCTATAATTTTCTCTTCATTTGTGTACTGGTATTTTTGAAGGAAAACACATTTTAGGTCGTGGAGATGACACAGTGAAAGTGCCTGCCTAGGCAAGCATAAGGACCCAGGTTTGATCCCCAGTACCGCATGCCACGATGGCCCTCCCCTGAGGTGCACTGCTCAGATTATCGAGTCCAGGAGTGGTGGCACGTGCCTGTAATCCCAGCGATGGGGAGGCTGAAAGCAGGGGGATCACTAAGAGTCCAAGCTCTGTAGTGAAATCCTGTTCTAACTACATAAAAAAATTTAAAAAAGAAAAACACTTTTCTTCATTAATTTGGCTTACATGAAGCAGTATTTATTTATTTTGATATAGGGTCTCACTATGCAATTCAGACTTGTAGTGATTCTCCTGTCTCAGCCTCTCCAGTGCTGGGATTACAGGTGTGTGCCACTACGCCTCCTCCAGGGGCAAGCACAGCATGCAGTACCCAAAATCAAATCCCTGTCTCTGTACTTTCCAGGCAGGCACTTAGGTCACAGAGCTATCTCCTCAGCTTGTAGCACTTATTTTTATACAAATAAAATAATGAGTTAATCAGCATCATACAGAAACATAATATAGCATGAAAACTCATGGCTTCAACATACTTAGCAGTGTAACAAGTGCTCTTGGCTTTGCCTAAAACCCAACTAAGGAACCGACAAAGGGGAAATTGATTCCAGAAAGCTATGCAACATCACGGAGGAGCTCCTGCGAACAGGGAGGCTATGATGGGGTGTGCCTTGGGCACGTGTAGTTGCAGTCTGAATGAAGGCAGCAGAAAAAGTGAAAAAAAAAATGGTTTATGTTCATTTGTCAAATTCAGCTCTTCTCCCTGCATGCGCTGCTTGGAACACCATCTGCAGATCCTGCGAGCACAAACCTTAAGTAGTTGCTGCACCCTGGATTAATGCATTAGGATGAGGAAGTGCTAAGAATTGCAGTTCAGGCTGGAGAATATGGAATTGAAGCAAGCAGTGGACGACGACCAGCTTTTGCTGTTAAATTCTCCACCTAGGCTTCTAGGGCTAGGGAACTGCAACCAAGAACTACTACCTAGTCCAATGGCTGCTTTTTCCCCAAGAATCTTAATATAATCATTTGTTTTTGAGGGGTTAGCAAAGAAAAGGAATATGATTGCATCGAATGTGGGATTCTCTTCCCTGGGGCTTATTCCTTTCTTCTACTTTGGAAGAATAAAGATGAAATAACTACCACATACATATTCTGAGTATATTCGCATGTGAATATGAACCCACAACAAAATTATTATAGGTTTCAAAAGAAATCCCAACCACCTCAGCAAAATATTGTTAGGAATACGAAGCATCTCAGACCTTACCGTACATATAAGTAACAAATTATCTTTTTATAAATTCATGATGATAGAACAAGACATGGAACTCCTAGGTCAGAGTTAAATTGACTTGTGTCCCTTAGAAACAGCAATATCTGTTTTGACATTGTTTTCTAAACCTGAATTCCAACAGAATGATACAAAGAAAGCTGCATGATGCCTCCATACGTTAGTGTGTTGCCTTAAGGGAAGCAAACCCCAAGCTCAAGAACCCCAAATCTTTTTAACGGGCAATAAGCCTGTCTGTCATAACTTGTGCTGTGCTGCACAGAACACAGATTTGTCCTTTGTGGTGCAGGTGGACACTATTTCTATCTTTCAAATGTTCACTTTACAAACATGCCTTAAAGGATACTTTAATGGCAATCAATAACTTAGTTCATAAGAGATGCTAGCATATGAGAGGCCCATGGAAAATTGTCTTCCAGTGCTTAGATAACATAAAAATTGAAGAAGAAGCAGAAATAAACAGGAATAGTATTGGAGATCAAAAACCTTATTATCTATAGGAAACAAAAATTAAAATTTTCAGAAAGTAGATACATTGCATAACACATGGTATTTATATATGTAGCCCTTTTTTCCATTAACATGTATACCTTGCCTCGTATATGTTATAATAAACATATGGTGGGAATTGTGAATTGGAGAATGTTTTGGCTTCATGCTAAGGCCTTGTCTTTCATTTTCTCTTTCTTTCTCCATTTTGTTCTTCTTTTTTTCTAATTTTATCCTTCCTGAGAGTAGGAATTTGCACCAGGGAGCACCTTATCCCCCTCTCCCTCCTTTTTTT
>NW_004524701.1:1478043-1480428 GCF_000260255.1 Octodon degus | reverse complement strand
GGTTCTGAACTGGTGAGGTGATTTAATCAAAACACAGCGTACTGATAGAAGCCTGAATCTGAAGAACAAATATGACACATCATTGCTTCCTTGAGGCACAAAGCAAAACATGTAAAAACAATATCATTTAAAATGACTCTTCCTCCTCTACTTGACAGCATCTGTTGGAGTTATGATGACCTAATTTGGCAGTACAATCTACTTGTCTTAAGCATTTAAGTGGGAAGTGACATATAACAGATGCATGATACGTTTTAAACCAAGAATTGACAAGGCAACAATTTTCCATGTAAGATAATACATAATATTATGAAATCCTTTCACATTGCTTTTATATGTAGATGCATCTTTAAACTCTAGTTCTTTCTTCAAGCATTTCTACATGTATTTCCTTATGAATACTTTAAATAAATGGGAACTTGATACAGACTCCAGCAACCTTTCCCAAATCCACTCATCAACTGAACTGCAGAATAAAAAAAACTTCCTTAAATGAACATATCCCCATTGCTCTCAAGACTTGCACATAGCTAAGACACATCCAGATATATAGAAAAGATATTAATTGATTTCATGCAGTCTATTCTTTAGGTATTAAGGCTTAGTTTGTTGTATTAGTAAGTATACTAAGATTAGCAACCACAGCAAAGATTCAGCTACAGAAGAATCAATTCTCTCCTTGCCAATTACAAGGCTTGAAATAATCAAGATCTATGAACCAAAGGAAAGTAATTTAGGGTATAAAGGTATAGAAAACATGGTTCCTGTCCATCTTGGCTGACACCTTGCTGGAGAGATAAGAAACCAGGATAAAATAGTCAGTAAAGGCATATTAAACCTAATTGCAATGTATCCTGATATAATCACCACATTTTAATATGAAGAGATTAAATTGGTATATCATGTTATTGTTTGCTGGTGTGGAAACTAAATTAAAGAAAGCAAATATGTTTGCTAGGTTTTTTTGGAAAAAAATGTGATTAAGGAAAAGCTGTTAGCTGGACCATGAGATAGGAACGGATAAGAACAAAAGCTGGAAGAAGAATTGTAGGCCAACAGCAGAAGCAAAACCACAGGTGCACATGTAATAAATATTAGCAAATTCTGAGGAAAAGAAAGGCTTAAACGGAGAGTGGATGATTCTTGTGTAAGGGAGTGATAGAAAAGAAGGCAAGAAGCAGAAAACAGGAAATGATGATAAATGATTCTGAAAGCTTGAGAGGTAAGTTTAAAATGCAAAGCCAAGGGTCAGCGAGATAGCTCAGCAGACTTAGCACTTCCTTAGGGAAACACAGGGGCCAGAGTTCAATCCCTGGCACTGCCTGCTGTGCCAGCCCCACCACCTGGGGGCTGAGCTGCAGATGGAGTCCAGGCATGGTGGCACATGCCAGTAATCCCAGCAATAGTAAGGCTGAAAACAGGAGGATCACTACAAGTCCAAGTTGTGTAGTGAGACCCTGCACACACACACACACACACACACACACACACACACACGTGTGGCGCGAGAATGTGTTTTTTTTTTTATGATGAAAGTCCATGTGTTCACCTCTAAGCTTCATAAGGAACAGGGTGGCTCACTTTAGGGCTTTGAGTACAGGAGTCACAGGACACCCATAAGAAGTGTTACTATATAAGCCAATAATATATATTGGCTTATAAATATGCACCTATACCATAGCTAAGAATTATATATTGTTATAAATAACAATTTCTAAGAGTTACATATTGTCATATAGACTGAGTGTTAGCAAGGAAGCTCTTAAAAGTTGCTCTCTTCCAGTGGACTGTAAACTGTACACAGCATATGTACTACTGTCTCATGTATGAGGTCTGCCTGGTTCAAATACTATTAAAGCACACATGCATGAAGAAAGCAATATTTGTGGAAGATTAGTTTGGAAGTAGAGTGGAAAATGCAATGAAGGGAAAGACACTAGAGTCAGAGAAACTATTTAGACATCAATTAAGAGTCCTCCGGGGGTGATGAAGTCCCAAAGGGAGAGGGAAAAGGAAGAAGAATCAATTAATGAGCAAGTTAAAATGCACAAAATAACAGGGAAAAGCAGGATACAGAGTCATGGATGACTCTCAGGGATGCCAGAGAGGAGAGGCCAAGAAGAAGAAAACCAGTCAGGGCAGTAGAATAAGTTGAATGATGATTAAAATTTTTTTCATTAACCAAACAATGTATATGTAATTTCCTTGGAAATTTCCTTGGAAAGTCCTTTTTCATCTTTTCATATTGTCATACTTCTTGAAAAGCCAATTCAAAATTAATTTCCTAGCATGAAAAATTTATTTTCCATTGCTTGGAATTCTTCTTGAGATCCTTAATATTTAAAGTGTATTGCTCTGTTGTATTTTATGGTAACCTTACTTTGT
>NW_004524701.1:1475729-1477803 GCF_000260255.1 Octodon degus | reverse complement strand
GAATATTCTAATCCTCGGTCAGTCACTTAAAGCTGAGAAATGCCTAAGTATCTCCTGGCCTCTCTGTGCCTCGGTTTCCTTAACCAAAGCAGGGATGGGGCTGCAGTACTCCCTCCCTCCCTCCCAGTGTTACTATGAGGCTGAAATGTGGCAGTATGTGTACGAGCTAGGTATGTGTCTCCTGTCCCTTTTGTACCTCTACATTCTTCTTCATGCTTCTCTCATCCCTATTATAAGTTGTGGTACTTAATTTCTGTCTCAATATTTTCCATGTGAATCTAATCCTGAAAGATTAGATGGCTTCATCCTCTGCCTAGATAACTAGTTCAGGGATGGGCAAGTGGTCCAAACAAGACTAATTAGAGCCTTCCATCCATTCATTAGACATTTACTGAAAAGACTGGTTGAAAACTACTCCTTTTACTAGGATTGTTAGATATGACTATTGCATCTAGAGTTAAACTTATAAGGATGGCTAGATATGACTAATGTACCTAGAGTTAGAAACTTATAAATACCTGGGTAGAATCTACCTAAGAAGGAAGTAAAAAAGGCAGTCAGTCTTGAGAATGTATTAAAAATGGTAACTGCCTAGTAGCATTGCCCGAGCCCCCAATTCAACTGTTCCTGGCTCTTAGATTTCATAACTATCTTTAAAGGAAGGCTCCTTTACCCCTAAACTCTGAATTAGTTTACCACAAATAATACTACTAGCCTTGTAAATATGTTTCATTTTATCTTTAAAATTAAATATACATACTTAAGAATTATAAGTTGAGGTCCTCGTCCTTAGGTATTACCTATAACTGCACACAAATGCTTTTTGATTCAATAATTCAGGGCTTCTTTCTAGCTCATCGTGAGAGTGATTCCATACTGATAGTCTAGTTCTAGATCAATTTGTTTAACTCATTGTTTACATTGATGACTATAACACAAACATAGATAAACTGTATTTTGACTGTATTAGATGCATCTGTTGCTTTACTTCATCTGAGAATCTATTATGTGCCAGGAAACATGTGACTAACTAGGGATAGAAAGATAGACGAGATCATAGGATAAAAAATAAATCACGCAGAGAAAACACACCAATTAAACAATGAAATATGATACACTCAGTAATAAAGTTGCACAGAGAAAAATGAAGATGAAGTGTAGAGGCCAGGGTAAGCTTCAGAAAAACAGCTATTATGTGACTCGAATTTCAATACAGAAAAATGTGAAGTAGAAGAGAGAAAAGAGCATGCTGGCTTCAGAGAACAATGTAAGCGAACTCAAAGTTCTCAAGGAACTGGGAGCAGTATTGTGTGACTGGAACATCAGGAGGGAAGGATGTGTGAGTGTGTGTGTGTGTGTGTGTGTGTGTGTGTGTGTGTAAGTGGTTTTAGTATTAAGGGGTAAGGAGAGGAATATTAGGTGATAAAGTTGCAGGCAAGGACAGCAGTCAGGAGTTTATACGCTGCCTCGTGCACTTTTAGAAGGAGTCTGGCCTTCAGCTGCACCTTCGGAAGCTAAGTGGTCTGTTATGTAGAGGACATGACAAGCCCTGTGTTTTACAAATGATGTTTATGTAGAAGGTGAATGTTCAGGCCAAAGGAAGAGCAAGAAGACATCAATTAGGTGATGGGTCTCCTATAAATTATTTAGGGTTTAATTTCAGTGAAAATTAGCAGAAATGGGACACTCCAGATTCTCATGTCAGCAACAGAGTAAATGTGCTTTCGTGCCACCTGGGGAGAAGCTAGAAGGGAGTCCGAACTAGGACAACAGAAAGCTGGACTATGACTTGGAAAACGATGGGCTGCATGTTCATAAGCCTGTTTTTCGGAAGTAGAAAACACTTTCTTTGTGTTATAGATGCTCTTGGTGAAATATTTACGAAAAGAAAGAATGTATATTATTTCAGCAATGCAAAACTAATTTTAAGCTACTTTAAAGAAAATGCTCTTACTGAAGGTTGAATCATGGATATCCAAAGAAATCAAATCTTGGGCCAGGGAGATGACTCGGTGGAATAAGCGCTTCCCTGGCAAGAGCAAAGGCCTGAGTTCAATCCCCGGTTCTGCCAAAA
>NW_004524701.1:1472835-1475559 GCF_000260255.1 Octodon degus | reverse complement strand
AAGAAAGAAAGAAAGAAAGAAAGAAAGAAAGAAAGAAAGAAAGAAAGAAAAGAAGGAAGAAAGCACTCAAATCTTAACCTTTAGAGCTTTTAAATGTTATCTGAGGGAGAAAAGGGATCCTTCCAGAAGTGATTAGGATCCTGAGGGGAAGGACTCTTCCTGGCCTACATAAGTATGCCCAAACTCTTAGGACAACGGTCTCCACAAGTGGGCAGCCCAGGAAGACTGGACCCTGAAGTGGAGGAGACCACAGGGTGTGGAAACAAAGATCTGGATAAGGCTGCCACAGACCAAAGCATGTGCCGTGCTACCACAGGATTAGGAAAGCCAGAAGGAAAAGCAGCCCCAGCTTCTCCGGAGGAAATCCTCTCTTGCCAACTCCCTGATTTCTACCTTTTAGTCTGTGTCATTTGTAGGCAATAGATATACCTTGAGATGATATTAGAAAGTAAATAAATCAGACACACAAGCTTAAATATTGCATGGCTTCTTTTATATGAGAAATCCAAAACATAAAGAGAAAAATAAGAGATAAATAATATGAAGTAGAGAGGTACATTTTTTACAAGTGGGAAGGGAATCAAGAGATGGAGGGAGAAAAGAAGGAGTGGAAAGAAAAAGGATGAAAAGAAAGAATTGGGAGGTATCACACACAGGCATCAGCTCCACGTGGGGAGTGTGGACAGGAAGTACTGCAAACACACACTGAAGAAGCAGAACCAATTTGAGATGTTTTAAGTCAATTAGTTTGCATGAACTTGTCAAGGCAGCCACAGAAAATGAGTACCCTTTTAAAATTATGTTTGGTGACTCTAACAAAGCTACGACGGTGTACACGTAAGGGAGTCAACAAATAGGTGTTCAATGAAAGCCACAACAACCCCAAGATAGAATCAACCTTCTAAATTACTGAAACTTACCACTAACTATCACTAAGAAAGAACAAAAATATTCAAATTTTTCCAATTTATTGTTTTCCTTACGCATTCGATTGAAAGCATGGTGGACTATTTCTGGTAATGACTGTGATCCTGGTGTTCTGAATCACTGTATCAAGTTTACTCACAGCAGACCAGCTACTCAACAGCATTAAAGCATCTCCCCTGAAAAAATTTCTTACTATATTTAGCTATATTTCACCTGAATGCATGAAAATATCTTAAAAATAAGTGCTGTGGTTAAGCATATAATCACTTCCTCTTTCATATTTTTTTCCCTTTTTTGTGCTTTCTAGTAGCAAATGTCAGTTTTCACGTTGCCTTTCACATTTACGCTTCACATTTTATATGTCTGGTGAATAATGGTTATAAATCATATTTTCTAGCCATGAATTCACTATCACTTTCAGCTGTTGAATAAAATGCAACTACTAACCAGGCTGAAATGGTGTTTTTTTTATTGCACATTGCTTAGTTAACTTTGTTTTTTAACTGGTTTTCAGACATTCCATAGTTAGAGGTTGCTTTACACCTGACACTGCATAGAATTTCTTTTCGTCCTAGAAGATGCTCACTTTAAGCAATTTTTTTTTCTTTTTCTTTTTCTTTTTTGTGCTGCTTGGGATTGAACTCAGGACCTTGAGCTGTCTCCCCAGCCCTAAGTAAAATTTTATTCCTTTGGTTTTTCCTGTCACTGACATTGACTTCTGATAAATTATCATTTTAATTCAATCAACCTCAGGTTTTCCTTTTTTCCAACAGAAAATACAAACAAACCTTAGGAGCTACTTCCACTTACGGCCCACACGTATGGCACTTAACTGAAGATCTCACCCGCTTCATTAGTCCGTTGGCACTAGTAAACACTTCCCTTCACACATTCTCTCAACCAAGTTAAATTTCATTTAACAGTGTTTTTCAAGCCAAGTCAAATTAATTTTGCAATCAAAATTTCACATAGCATTGTCTCTAGTACTTTGCTAGATGTCAAGATGTATTATAGCTATTCTATTCTGGCTTGTTTGCTAAGGCCTTAGAGCTATCAAAAATGCAACCAGTGCTGTCTGGTACAATTTGCTGTGTATCAAACCACTTGTTCTATTTATTTCTTGTGACTATAATTCCCCACCCCAGGGTATTTTAAGTTAAGAATGTGGTAGCATTTTTAGAATCATTTTTTTCACTTCTTTATTTCAAACAACAAAGTTAATTACATTTAGTAAACAAATCATTTTTGCTTACAAAATAATAAGCTCCATAGGCTTAAGAAAAGTACTAAATTTAAAGCAAAGAAAGAGGTAATTAAACATTGAGGATAACATGGGTTGGCAAAATCAAGAGTTACGGAGTCTGATAGACATCCTTCAAATGTCTCTTTTAAAAATTTTCACAGGAAAAAATACTTTAAAAAATGCCTTTTTTTTTTTTTTTGCTGAACATGATGGCATGCACTTGTAATTCCAACACCTGGGAAACTCAGACAGGAGGGTTACTGTGAGTTTAAGGCCTACCTGAGCTACATAGTGAAACTCTGTCTCGAAAAACAAATACAAACAAATACTGTCATATTTTCAAATTAACTTTGCACCTGATTTTTGCTTTGAAAATATTCTAAAAATCTTAACACAATAGGCTCCATAATTCATTAAAAATAATATAATAAATTTTCATAGAATTGATCATAGAATAGATATTAGAAATGGACCCAAGGGGCTGGGGAGATAGCTCAGTGGAATAAGTGCTTCCCTGGCAAGCTCAAGGGTCTGAGTTCAATCCCTGGTTCCAC
>NW_004524701.1:1470471-1471854 GCF_000260255.1 Octodon degus | reverse complement strand
GCCTATAAGAGAAGTGCTGGAACAGCTTTCAGCTGTTCTGTATGTGAGATTCTGGTCAGAGAATCAGACCGGAAGGCTGATAGAAATCCTGCATGTGAAAACTAGGCAGGGGAGGTTTCTTCTGGGAAAAAAGGTTGCTTTGGTTGTTGGACTCTGGATGATTTGTGTCACGGCTTGACAGAAAGTTTGTCTGCACTTTGCTTGTGTCCACAGACTTTGCCTGAGACTAAGATTGAGCATAACCAACTGATGAATCTGTCAAAAGAAATTTCAAAGGAGCCAAATGTGAGGTAGTAGCATGGCTATTATTGGGGCATGTAGTCAGATTCATGTGGAGAATCAAGAGCAAAGAGCCCAAGAAGATGATTTAAAATACTGTGAGTTTGGAGGGAAAGAAGGCTCCAATAAAGTTGTGGAATGCAAAAGTAGAGCTGAGAGGAACTGCATTGCCATGAAGGAGCTAAGAGAAGGATGGCTGGAGGGCATCACAGCAGGGGCCGGTCTCCTCCCTTACAGCCCCAGAATTGCAAGGGTGAGGGACTTTTCCCTGAGGGAAGAAATACCAAGCCGCATGTTCCAGAATGGTGCTGGCATAGAGAATTTGTTCCTCAGAATCAGGTCAGAGGGCTCAGTGATCCAGGCACTTGACCCCTGCAGCCCTGAGAGAGGAAAGCCTGGCTACTGCTCCAGCTGGCATCAGACCTTGGCATCACCCACTTGACATTAGTTTTAGCTGCTTGCAGAATGCAGTAGTTCTGAGGTTAAGAAGACTTCCACCTAGATTTCAGAAGGCCTAGGAGGCCAGGCAGTGTACCCCTGAGAGGGCAGTTCATAAAGCTTTGAATGAGAAGCCTATTCAGTGGAAACCCCAAAAGTTTGAAAAAGTAGGAACGTGGATCATCTAAGGGAGACTGCAAAAGAGAGCAAAGCTGGCTTTTGAGAGAAGCCATGGGAGATACCACCACCAGAAGTGCCACAGGGGCAGAGCTGTATGGAGCTCACAATTTGCCACAGATTACTTCAGATATTCCACTGAGAACTACAGGATTTAATGTTTGCCCTGCTGGATTTTGGACTTGTATTTGTCCCAGTGCTTTGTATTCCCCTGTTGTTTGTAACTTTTTGAATGGTAATGTTTATCTTGTGCCACTGAGTGTTGGAAGTTTTAACTTTTCATTTGTACAGGGGCTCACAGCTACGAGTTTGCCTTAGGTCTTGGAGGAGACTTGGAACTTGGACTTTTCAGCAATGCTGAAACTGTTGGACTTTGACAACTTTTAGAGATGGACTAAAATGCCTTTTTCACAAAGGAATGTGCATGAGTCTTTGGGGGTCCAGAGGCGGAATGTTATGGCTTGTGTCATTGTTCTCCTAAAACCACAT
>NW_004524701.1:1436797-1456748 GCF_000260255.1 Octodon degus | reverse complement strand
AAAGTCCTGCTAATGAATCTAAAATCTTCATGGAATGAAATCTAGTTTTTTGTTTTGTTTTGTTTTGTTTTTTTAATGTATTTAGTACAGGGTCTATAGGATCTCACTATACAGATTGGACTCCTAGTGATCCTCTTGTATTCAGTCTCCCAAGTCCTGGAATTACAAGCATGTGTCACCACACCCAATCTCAGTCCCTGTCTCAGCATAACACACCCAAGATCAAGCCCTGCTCCCTGCACCTGCCTACATAAGCATTTTATTTGGCTGAGCTATCTGGCCAGCCCTGAAATCTAGTTTTAAAGGCTCATCTAGCCAAGATTGTCTTAAGAAGATCTGAGACATAATTCCTACACCTTTTAAAAGATTTGCAGGGAGTAGAAAAGAAGTGGTCCTTCAGTGGTGGGTCGATTATATCAGTGGCCTGGATTTCTTACATCTCTTTATATGCTCCTTTGTAGTGACTTACCACTCAGCCCCTGGGCTGTGGAATTTGCTTTGCAAATTGAACAAACAGCAGTCAATGTAATGACTGCAGAGGCTTTAAAATGCATATTCTGCTTTTGTCTCTCGGAACCCTGCTGATCACATTAGAGCATCCCTGGACCAGAGGGTTGAGGGAGGTGAGCGGCACATCTCAGAGAGGTGAATGATCCCACGTGGAGACATCAAACCCAGTTTTCTCTCTGGGGATCTGCCAGAGAAGCACAGATGCTGAACTGGCCCAGATGGGGCGAGCTCAACCTGATGTACATCCTCAGAGGAAGCAATCAACTACAGAATCACGTGAAACAATAAAAGGTTGTTTAAACTACTTTCCCAAATAGCATTTTTATGCTGTGGTTACATTTAAGCCAGGCACCAATTGTTACAAAACAGCACAAAGCAGAAAATTAATCGCCCTTAGGTAAAATGGCTATATTCATGTTAAGTAACACACTGGATCCCAATTACTTTTAAAATGACATTGTCACTAAATCTTACTTGTTCTAGAGATAGAGATAGAAATCAAAGATAAAAAATTATCTGAGTATATATTTGGGTAGAATTTGGTATAACATTATTCAATCTTGCCTTAAAATTTCAATACAAGCTATAGTACAACCTTATGAGAAAATAAAAGTCCTTTTGAAAAATAAAATATACAAAAATATCCATATGTATTGTTTTTAAACATGTAAATAAAATACTAGAAAATGAAAAATGTTATTGCAAAATAAAATGAACAATTTACCCATCACCTAGAGGCAGATCAAGAAGAACATATATAAAACCTTTAGAAATGGAATTCTGGTCATATCTTTTCTTAGGTTTTATTTTTTCCAGGAAATTACAGATAATTTTCATTAAGATGAATATGTGTACATAGAGAATAAATAATGCAAACTCTGCCCTTATTTTAGCACAGTTTAAGATCTTGTTAAGCTTTTGAAAGTCTTGGCTTTAAGTTATATATCATTATTTCAACTGGAGATTGCCAATGTATAATCAATACCAGGAAACACCCCACAATTTCTAGTTCTCATTTGCATGGCTTTTTCTTATTTTTTCCTTTTCTAGTTTTTGTTATTCCCAATAGCATACTAGTAATTTCTTTACCATGACCAAATCTTTGTGTCTCAATAGCTGGTCAGTTGAATATCTAAACAGCTTAAGATACTTCAACTAATTGGTAAAATTAGATTATAAACAATTATGAACAACTAAGTAGTGAGCCTTAGGGCAATATGTGTTGGATAAAACAAGTCATGCCAGACAACCTCATTTCAAAAGTTTGTATTATCAGGCAAGTAGCTTTGACATGAAAGATGCTCTTATATCATTAATGTCTATCTTTTATTCCCTACTATTGTGAAGAAGTTCATAAACCTTATAGAATTGATCTTCGGAGTAAATGAGCTGATAACTACAAAATACTAATTAAAGCAGATAGGTGCAACTTTCTCATATGGAACTATTTTTTTTCTACAATAAAAGATGCCTTCTTCGTGGTGTAAAGAGGGAAGTCACATAGAACAGAATAAAACTGCTTTCCCTGGGTCATCTGTTACTCATGTCATGTCTGTGTCAAGGAACAGCTCTTCATTTTTATTATCCTTTTTATTTAAGCATAATTTAAAATATACCTTTGGGATGTCTCTCAATTCCATTTTTGCTCTCAAGTCACTGGCATTTTTCTTGCTTGTGTGTCTCATTCTTCTGTTATCATTCTTTTTTTTTTAAAAAATGTATTTGATTGGCACAGGGTCTCACTATGCAGCTTGGACTCATGATCCTCCTGTTTTTAGCCTCGCTATGCTAGGATTACAGGTGTGCACCACCATACCTGGTCTCAGTGGCCAGCTCAGTGTGCCTGGGGACAGGACTGGTGCAGCATGTCATGCCAGGGATCAAACCCTGGTGGCTGTGCTTGCCTAAGCAGGCACTTCAGTCTGCTGAGCTGTCTCCTTGGCCTTGTCTGTTGTCATTCTTATTTATACACTGTTATTGCCATCACCTAACATTTGCTCACATTTCTGAGCAAGCTTCTTGGCCAGCTGTGCTATCTTTCTCCAGATCCCAGCACTTTCTTCAGCAGCACCATCTGCGAGTACATGGTCCAGGTCCAGTTTTGCCAGCTCCCTTCCGCTAGTCTCATCATCACTTTATTAATATCTCAACTCCTAACGATGCTTGCTCTGGGCTTTCTGCATTGTGGGTTTGTATTATCTAGCAGTTCCTGATTTTGTGTCCTGATTATTTTTCTGCCTCTATCTGACTGCAGGATGACATGATTGCTGTTTCCTGAGATTTTTAGTATTTGTTTTTCTTTAATAAATTATTCTTTGTTGGAAGGATTAGATTTCATGACAGGTCCTCCTGTTTAGAATTGATTAGCTTAGCCAGTTTCCACATACTGTTTTTATGAATGCATAATGAAAGTCTCCAAACAGCATGCCTCACTTCTCAGCCAATTTTATAAGCAGCATGATGACATTAACTTTGGGTTCACTAGACTCCCTGGAGCTCGTCCTACCATACACCATTCCATTCTGTTCCCTGTTGGACCTCACCCAGCCACTATCAAGTTTTCATGATTTCCACAGGTAGCTTTTCACAACTCTTGATTTATTTCTGCCTCCTTATCTCCTCTGTTGGCCACATGTACCCCTGCTATGCATACTCACTCATGTCCTGTCAAAGTGACAGCTAGACTTTAATGCAGTATTTTAAGGTACACTGTGTGAATAGACTAAGAATGTGCTAAACAACACCAAGGAGCACAGCAAAAGTAATGTTGCTTTTTTAGGAATACATTTCCTTTGTTTCATTTTTCTCAGCTTTGTATGGAGGAAGCATTCTGCTGCCTATGGCTCAAATATTACTGAAATGAAATTGAATGCATCAGCCCATAAAGCTAGTTGTCATTTGTTATTAAGATCATCCAGGGGTAGGAGAAGTAGGACTTGGGAGCCAGCCTGACTGCCTTCTACTGCCAATGCACCACTTGCTAAGCATTTGACGCTAGGCTGGTGACCTAACTTTTCTCTCTGCCCAAGTTTACTTATCCATAAAAATGAAGATAATTATAGACTCACACTTTTAGGAGTGTTATGAAAATTAAATAAGTGAATGCATATAAGGTTGAAGAGCATTCCTGGTAGATGACAAGGGTCATTGTTATCAACTAACACACACGCCTGGCTTGCAATGATAGCGTGCACCAAGAGAAAGACTACAAACTTCCAAGTCAAAGATCAAGTCTTGCCCTGCGCTGCTGTCAGCAGGATGGCCTTAGATTTCACATTTGAGCTTCTGTTTGTTGTAAAATGATGACAGTGTCTGTAATACAAGATTAACTGTGAGAAAGACAGTGAAACATGGGGTATGAATCTAAAATATGGGTTCCAACATTCCTCGAAATGAATGTAAGCATCAGTTATTACAAGCATCTGATATGGACCAAAGAATAGGGTAGGGAAAAGTGGTAGGCAGTCCTGGCTGGGAGCAGTTCCTGTTGCTAACACTCTCCTCCCCCCCAAGGTGGTCTTATCAGGTTGGGTCTGCAGTGCTGTGTGACAATGAAGGTGTTTTGTTGTGAAGTTTGGTAAGTAGTTTAAGTCTCGTTCTGATCCTTTGCAGCCAAAAGTGTGGAGAAGTTAGTTAAGCTTTGTGACTCTCCCTTTCCTTACTCGTAAAGGCCAGCTCCATAAAGACATTGTCAGAATTGAACATGACAATCCAAATAAAAATTTAACAAAACCCAGCTTAGCACAATGCATGGAGTGCTTCAGTTGTTCTCCCTCTTGCCACTGTGTTGTTGACTCTACTATTGTGAAACAAATTTCTGAACATGGTTTGTAGGATTCCAAATGTGGAGAGAATGTCCTGAATAATAAACATCAAATTCATGGTGTACTTTACAGTCTTATTTCTAATTATAAGTAATTCAGAATTATATTGTATGTACCAGCATGTACTGAATATCAGTAACCCCAACCAGTCTCGAAAGGCTGATCTTGTCCATTGATGGACAGCTGTGGGGCATAGGACCTGCCACACTGCAGTGCATGTGCTGAGGCTTGTTACTGTTCCTATGCTTGTACTCTGTGAGGTTCAGCTAAACAGAGAGCTTTATTTCCTAGAACTCTTCCCTAATTAAGTCACTGTAACCAGTGGGGAGGAGTGAAACACTTGTGTGACCAAGCATAAGTCACTTCCTACATGTTAAAAATGATAAATATTAATTGATGCTTAAATTTATAGTTATTTCAATAGGGACTGGCGTTGGTTGCTGACTCTGCCATTTACAAGGTACGTATCTATAGGTTTCGCTTCCTCATTGTCAAAAGTAGCTTACTATCTCCTGTATCATGGAGCTGTTATGAAATTAAACATTAAGGCATGGGATTATAGCTACTACCCATGTTACATAGTAGGTATTTAAAGAAGATTAATTCTTGTTTCACTGTGGAATACTTTACATCCTTATACTATCTGCTTCTCAAATTCTTTGCTGACAATGATTTCTAAAGCTGCTCTTATCTCCCAGCTAGAATGTACTGATTTTATGCCCAGTAATGTTTTCAATTGTTTGTGTTTACTTCCACATTATGTCTGACATCTATGACAGTGTCTTGGAAGTATGTTGCCAATAGACAAAAGTCATGCTAATAGGATCTCTGGGAAGTGAAGACTCTTACAGTCTCTCCCAGACTGAGTCTTGTCCAGGCGATGGGGGAGAAAAGCAGCTGGACATGCTGGGACTAATTAAAGAACACACAGACAATGCTAAGATGTCTGTCCTTCATCCTACAGGCAGAAGGTAGCTATTTCTGGAAGATAATGGCAAACATTTTTCTAGAAACCTTAAATTTATTCTGAAGTAACAGTGTCCTCTATTCAATCCATCCTTAAGTAACATTCTAAAATCCTTTGGATTTTTCTTTAAACAAAATGATTCCACCTTCCTCTGCACAAGATATAACATATTCTGAGCCTTTGCATGGGTCACATGCCATTAAACACTGGTCTCCTTCAAAGTACCCCACGTCAGATCAGAACTGTCACTTCTGCAGGTATCTTTTAAAAAAACAGAAGCAGAAGCTGCATTTACACACCTTATCTCTACGCTCATTTATTCCATTATAGTTATTTTATATATAATGTTAAACTAATTATCTGAGTTTTATACAGAAATTTTGTTGTTGTTGCAGTAAGATATTTTACTTTGTTTCATTTTTTAGTCAAAATACTGTATTAGAAATACAGTGAGGGGCTGGTGAGATGGCTCAGTGGTCTAAAGCACCTATTTGAACAAGCTTAGCAAAGCAAAGGGACCCCGGTTCAATCCCCCAGCACCACATGCCAGCCAGCCGCGCCCCCTGGTGGGCTGAGCTGGCCACACACACACACACACACACACACAAATAAATAAAGAAAAATAAAAAAAAAAAAAAAAGAAATACAGTGAAAGCCTGCCAAATTGTAGAGGGACAGAAGAAGCTATGTTCTGGTAGGATTTTTCCCAGTATACTACCTTTATTTAAGAATAATATGCTTCAATTTTTTCATAGGTAAGAAGAGGACAAAAAAGAAATATGGATCATTTTGTGACATACAGCCAAACAATTAATTATTTCATCCAAGGATGGTAAAAGAATAGATGGGAGAAGTAAAAGTACAAACACATTTTTATCTCTTAAGGTTACTTAGTTACAAATAGAGGATTAGAGCCCCAGATTAACAGGAAGCCTCAAGTGATGGAGCAGATGGAAAATGATATATCAACCTTTCCCTTTTACTCTGTTGAACATAACATTTTTCATGTAAAAGGTCCATATATGTGCAGTTGAACATGTGATTTGGTCATCACCATACAATTTGCACATGATGGTGAATGCCTATGGGAAATAGTACCTGCACATATTAAGAAGCATTAGTTTTCATGAACCCTAACAATTATTTTTCTCTTGCAATGTTGATGGTATTTATCAAGTTATGTTGTGACTAGAACTTTGTCCTAGAGGCAGTGCTAATAGAAACATAACAAAATCCAAGATAAATCAAATAAGAAGTCAAGAAGGCAGGTCCCTATCAATGTGTAAAATGATACTGTTGTAAGCAGCTGAGTTGGATAGAAATATTATAGGCAGTCAAACACGCCAGACCCTCATGGAGACAATATAGAAGACAAGATGACCTTGCAAGTTTGGGAGAGACAGACACTCTTGCTGTGGGCCAGACCTCAATACAAAAGAGTAAACAAATGCAGTCACATCCTTCCCTAGGAATGGACATTAGAGATTGATATTTGTTTGTTTGTTTGTTTGTTTTTGATACAGGGTCTCACTATGCAGCTGAGCTCAAACTATAGTGATCCTCCTGTCTCAGTCTCCCCAGCACTGGGATTACAGGCCTATACCACTATACCTGGTTTTGGGAACAGCGTGGAAGGCCCACCTTCTGGGCTGGCAAGGCAGGCAGTGCCAGGGATCAAACTCAATCTGTACTTAGACTGCTGAGTTACCTTCCCAGATCCAGGGATTAATATTCTAATAGGTATCAATCACTTCAAAGCCAGAAGGAGTCACTGACCCAAACCCCTACAGGAAAGGACTTTTTCTATTCATGCTCACTTGCTATGTGAGTTGTTTTCCCATTTTGTCCTGGATTTAATCAATTTTACTTGATTAAACAATCAAGTAAAGTGGGGACTGCCCAGGGCCCTCCAGATCCTCACTCCAGCCAGCCAGTGTGCAGGTGCAGCATGTGAGTGAGACTGCCTGTTGGTCCACCAAATCCTCATTTCAGCCCACACCCATACCAGGCATGTGTGTGCAACTTCCTAAATCAGACAGGCCCTGTGTGGAATCCTGAGGCAGAATTCCCTGCAGGGAGGCTAGAGGCAAGATGCACCCAGCTGATCCAGAAGCAGAAAATCTTGCTAGAGGAGCACAACAGGTTCATTTCCAAGGGCTGCAGCAGAAAGAAGTGGATCATAGCAGCCAGATGCAAGCCATACTCACCTGGATGAGTTTGAACTTGGTAGATCTGGATCTAGTGCTAAGATAAAACTCTATCAAAGCTCTACACCAAAGGTTAGAAGACAGTGCTATACAAAATGACAAAGAAAAGGAGCAAAATGCATTCACAGGACCTGAGCCCAGTCAGAAAAAATGCAGGAGACAATAACATGGAAAAAACTGGAAATCACACATCTGAAATCTCTGAAATAATAGCATCTGAAGTAAAGAAACAACTGCAGAAAGGTATAGAGGAAGTCAGGTCAGAAATAATTTCTGAAGTAAAAAATGAAATGATAACTATAATGAAAGGACTGTTTCTAAAGAAGACACTGATAAAAAAGTAGAGGAGAATATAAAAATGATGGAATCATTGAATGTGCAATATAGGAAAGAAATAGAATGCATGAAGCAGAGTCAAAGTGATATACAGGAAATTAAAACCTCAATCAAAAGCTGACAAAACTGTTTGAATGAAAGTAAAACTAGACTTTCAGAACTTGAAGATAACATTTCAGCTAGTGAAAACATAAGAAAAGATCTCTTACAAACAACTAGGATTCAGGAAAAAATAAATCAGCACCTGCAAGATGATGCAAAGATGAACAACGTGAGACTGATAGGTATCAATGAGAAAGAAGGAGTCAATGCAAATGATATAAACAGAATATAGGCAGAAGTAATGGCAGAAAACTTTCCAAATATGGGGAAACAATCTGACATTCAGGTGGCCAAAATATATAAAACACCAAATAATATCAACCCAATTAAAAACACACCCAGACATAAAGTAATCAAGATCTCAGAAATTCAGCATAGGAACAGTATTCTAAAAACCTCTAGAAAGAAGAGATAAATCACACTTAAAGGAAAACCCATCAAATAGCAGCATATTTCTCTTCATAAACCATCTAATCAAGAAGAGAATGGAACAAAGTTCTTCAAGTCTTGCAAGAAAACAAATTCCAACCCAGACTGATAAACTGTCTTTCAAGTTTAATGGATAAGTGAAATACTTCCATGACAAAGAACAACTAAAGAATTTCATGTTGACAAAGCCAACCCTACACAGACTACTAAAAGGTATTCTAGAGAGGGATCTAAATGACCACAACTCCATTAATGAGAATGGAAAGAACACACCAATAGGACAAACAAACACACAAAAAAAGGGCAGTACTTCAGTTTTTCTTCTGTGTACAGCAGCAAGATATTTCCATCAGCATACTCTACAAATGGACTTCTCCTGCACTCTATGCATCACAATTCTGTCCGGGTCTACAGAGTGGATGTCAAGGAAATAGTATTAGCTCAGTCCCACAAGTGACACCTGGTCACCAATAGCATAACAGACACTGTCCACATCTACCACATTCTAGAACTTTGTGTAATATCCTATCCCCAAACTGTCAGAAGTTCTGGTCATATATTTGCCATTCCAGTATTTTTGTTATGTTTTATTCTTAGTTACTTTTTACTATCATGAAAGCTTTTTCTTAGTTGATACATTTTCTTTTTCCTGTATTTTTAGGGAAGGGTCTACAGAGTGTTCAGGGTCTCACTACTAGATCAGAATTGTAGTGATTCTCCTGTTTACAGCTTTGCAAGTGCTGGGATTAGAGGTACACACCTCCACACCCAGTCTCAACCGCTATCTCAGCATGACCCAGGAGTGGGGCTGTCATGGCAGGCCTTGGATCGAACCCCTGGCCCCTGCACCTGCTTGCAGGCACTTTCGTCTGCTGAGCTACTTGGCTGGTCCTAATATTTTTGTATATATTACCCTAATCAAATACTATGTGAGTACTCTGAATTGATCACAGATTTGTACATATAATACACTACATTCTGACCTCTTAGTTGGACTCACAGTTTTAATTTTGAGTATTATTTTGAAATATTTAATTGAATTTTGAATTAATATTCAATTAATTTTCTGAATATTGTTTAACTTTAATTTCTGTTTTATGATTTATACTGTTTCTTTGACTTACAATCTACTTCTAAGACATGGTATGATATTTTCTAGTATTAGAATACACTTTAAACTACACTTTAAAAAGTGTATTTCCATTGACTTTATATTAGTTCTTCCTTGTTTTTTATACACACATATAAATATGAAAAAAATGTATATAACTGACATAAGATTGATACTGTTTAGTGGAAATCTTCAATGACCTTTTAAACGGGCTCATCTAATATAATTATATTTTACTTTATTCTCTATCCACAACTATGCAATAACTTTTCTTTCCTTCTGGATTAGGGTCTCTGTTATTTTGTGTATGCTACTCCTGGAGGTATTAGAATATTTCAAGTATGTATAACTAGAAAATATTTTACTTTAAGTTTTCAAAAGTATGTTTGCAAAATATGAAATTTAATGAGGACAAATCTTTTTCCCAGTCCTTTGCATAAATAAGTCTAGTTTCTTACCCACTTGCTCTTTTTTTAAAATGTGGAATAAGATGCAAT
Organism: Octodon degus; assembly: GCF_000260255.1. Taxonomy (NCBI): domain Eukaryota; kingdom Metazoa; phylum Chordata; class Mammalia; order Rodentia; family Octodontidae; genus Octodon; species Octodon degus. Next base: position 1,446,765 of record NW_004524701.1, on the reverse strand, counting down.
TAAATTTTGTTCTTCCATTGCTAATATTTTTATGAATATGCTTTAATGATTTTTTTCTTTACAATTAGTTTTGACAATTCCATTTTTGTGTATCTTGGTATGATTTTGTTCATATTTCCTGTGCAAAAGGTTCATTTTTCTTGGAAATGTGGTGCTATAATTTTAACCAAATTCAGAAATTTTAAATCTTTAAATATTTATTGCCTTGTACTTTGAGAATTCTAATTATATGAATGTAAGTTTCTTGATTTTGTCACAGAGTACACTATTACATGACTGATCTATAAACCCTTCTTCATGTTTATTTTAGACAATTTTCATTGTTGTATTCATTTAAGTTTGTAAATGATTTTTTACGATGTGCAATCTATTATTAATCTCATTATGCATTCATTTCAGAAATATTTTTCTAAAATTCATTCTATGTACATCTTATATCTTTCACGTTTCAATATTTATCTACAATTTTTAATTTGCTATATAATTATTGATTTTCAATAAAGTTAATAATGAGTAAAAAATCAAGTAAAGTAATTAAACTATCAAATTGTAATCTTATTGCTTGACCATAGTTTTGTCCCACCTCCAACCCACCTAGTGCCCTCCTATATTCTCCACCTTAGACCCTCCTCTCTTCATGGCAGTGCTCTGTAATATTCCCTGAAAAAGGCAGATTCCTTCGCAATTCACTCAGATCCCCTTCTGTCCTTCTCTTGGACAGAGCTTTCTTTCCTCCAAAAAATATATTCTGCGCTTAACCTCCATTGTTCCTAAAATTCATTCTTTGGTTTTAGAGAACACAAACTTAGCCCAGGTATCTTTCAGGTTGGGAGTTTCATTCACCTATATCCATATCCTGCTTTCACATAGATTTGACCTTTTAAAAATCTTTGTAAATACCTACAACTTGGAATAAAAGTCTTAAGTTACTGTTTTATAAACCCACCCATCTTCTTATGTAGTCTTGAATTACTCCCCAGGCTGTCACACATCTCAATAATTGATAATATAAATTTTTAGTAACTGCATATATATGTTAGCAACTATATATATTATTGGTAACTATATATGCAATATATATATATATATATATATATATATATATATATATAATTTTGGCAGAATAGTTTGACTTTATCCTACATAAAATAACTTTTCCAATGATTTTACTTACATGAACACTCACACTTTGGTCAGTGATTGATAACATACAGTAGTAATCTCTTATGGTTATATCACCCAGTAGCAACCTGGCTATTGTAATTTGTGTAAGTAGACCTTCTGACATTTATAAGATGATAGAATCACCTAATGATGCATTTCTGAGAGTGTCTGCTTATTGTTAAGCACCACATTCTATTTTTTATGTGGTTGGAAATTTTCCTGTGTAAGGAGACATTAATATACTAACTCTCAAAGATGCTTTCTTAGAAAATATTTCTGCTTTGTAGCACTTTTAGTCAAACTAAGCATTCGATTTTTTGCCTTATGGGTTGAGACATTTCACAACTAGATAGACTCAGATTTATCATATGTTAAATCTTCAACAACTTTGCTTCCAAAATATGTGGGTGACTCGTATTTTAGAAACAGAGAAATTAGGAAATTCTAGCAAATTATAGTTTTTAAAGAACTGCCCAATGCAGGAGTCTTTAGTTTTAAAGACAGAGGCATTATAAGGGTGTATTTAAGTGGTAGGATCTGGAGTTAGATTGCTTGAAATTATAGTCAGCACTACCTCGATATATGTTAGTTTCTTAGTTTCTTTATCTGTAAAATGAAAACAATAAGTAGTACTTATGTTACAGAGTTCCTAATTAGTAATTACTGAATATAGAAAGTGATCACATGAGCCCCTCGAATATACCAAACTTAATAAAATGCATGTTGTGATTATTTTAATAATATTGTTATAATGTCCAAGCATTATCAAGAAAACACCATAGAAGGAACTTTCTGTTTTTCAACTTTGCTTAGAGGGGCAAAAAATATTTTTCCACAAATCTAGAAAGCAAAATGTATGATATTAATGTTAGTATAGCTATTATTTTTACAAGAACTATAACATCCGAACAAATAATAAAATTTTATAATTTTAAAGTTAAAATTTGGGCGGGCAGGTGGGGAGATAGCTCAGAAGAATAAGCACTTGCCTGACAAACACAAGGGCCTGAGTTCAATCCTTGGCTCCACAAAAAAATAAAAAATAAAAAATAAAAGTTTATGTTTACATGTACTTTAAAAAGTATTTGAAGGAGAAAAGAATGTTACAATACTAACCTCTACAGTTGATTACTGAACACTGGGAAAAGTTAACAAAAATACTTACACATTCTAGTATTTTGTTACTACAAAAGCAACTGACTTTTTAAAGGACTTGGGATCTATGTGAAGAATGCCATAAGATAAACCAACATTCACAGTGTAGCCTACAAACGAGATTCTGCTCCCTATGTAAAAACAAGTGCAAGATTGGTATAAAAGCTGAGTGGAAGGTGCTGCAGTTTGTACAATCAAATCTCCTCTCGCCAGCTCAGCAGGAGAACTGCTGCACAAAGAAAAGACAGAAAGACTCCTACTACCGGGATTCCTGTTCTGCTGCGATGACCCTGAAAGGTATCAAGCAGGAAAACTGAGTGGCAGACACATGAAGACATCTCCACAGAAAGCTCATTGCAAAATCGTTATTTATCAAAACTTAGCAGCAATCATGTTTTTCAAAATCTTAAGCAGAATAGTAAAGAGATATGACATGTTTGCAATATTCTGTCTTTTACCCAAGGCTTATTTCATTCAATTAAAATCTCTTTTCACTGATATTATACTAAAAATGTGGTGAGATGAGATTCACTTAGGAAAGTTCAATTATTTCCAGATTTCAGATAAAGCCAAGACACTGAACACTGCAACTTTCAAATGAGCCATGAAAGATATTTTGCTCTAAAAGAGAACTGATTTTCATGGTCATTAAATTATAGAACAGGCTTTGATGAGAAAACCGAGTTTAATGAGATAACAGTGTCAGGATTTCCCCCCATCTTGTCTTGCTTTCCACCTCCACTCATTTATCACCTTCGGGCTATGATTACACTGAGACAAAAAGAATGAAAACAGAATGAGATCAGAAAGCAAGAAAAACAAAGATGAATTGTGACCAAGAAACAAGAAAATACTGCTGTAGAGCACGGAGGTAAAGAGAAAACAAGAAATAAAACTTTTTGGAACCAACTCATTCTTGCCTCCACTCAGTTTCATACATATCTGACAAAGACATATTTTAAGTATTTAACAGGAATATGAATTCAGGTACCAAAGACATTTTTCTTTGATTTTCACTATATGATTGTAAACATATTTTGCTACACATGTGCAGTTATAAAGCCTCAAGGTAGAACTCAAGGTACTAATTCTAAATTCAAAGTAACAGAAGAAAAAATTCTAAAATTCGTATGGAACTACCAAAGATCCTGAAGAATCAAAGCAATCTTCAGAAAATAAAAGGATTTATAGTACTTGATTTCAAAATATACTGCAAAGTTACCCAAAACAAAATAGAATAGTACTAGAAACAAGGTACATAAGAAGATTTTGGGGACAGGATGTATATCCCCAAAGGAGATCTAAATAGATCAATGCAATTATAATAGTCAATGGACTTTGGGAAAGGGGCCACAAACACACAATGGGGAAAAGCTAATATTTATTTTAAACTGTTTTTAGGAAAACGATGTCCCCACATGAAGATAAATGAAATTGTACATTATCTCATATGCAAAATATCCACTCAAAATGAATTTAAGATTTGAACATAAGATCTGATCATTGAACTAGAAAAAGCTTAAGGGAAGTACTGCTTCATACTGGTCTGGGAAAGAAATTTTTTTGGATATGGCCCCAAAAGCACAGGCAAAAAGGAAATTAGACAAACTGAAAAGGCTCTGTACAGAGGACAGAAGAGTTGACAGAGGGAGGTGACAACTTAGAAAGTATTCACAGGCCACAATCTGGCGAGGAGTTTAAATAAAAAATATATAATGAATTTTAACAATGCTGTAGCAAGAAAGCATATAATCTGACTAGCAAATGGGGAAAGACCTGTGTAACTTGTCTCCGAAGAAGACATAACAATGAACAAAAGAATGTATATAAATACTCACTATCATTGAGCATTAAGAAAAAGCAAAGCAAAATCACAGTGCTACATCGCCTTGTTATAGATGGTGGCTCTTACAAGAAAGGAAACAGAAATACATTGGCAAGGATACGAAAAAAAGACTCTTTACCCTGCTTGGTAAAAATTAAAATAATACAGCATGGAAAATCCCTCAGAAAAAAGTACTATGTTATCCAGAATTCCCAGTCCATGGTGTATACACACAAATGCTGAAGCCAGTTTCTGGGAGCGTTATTTATTTATTTTTTTTTTGGCGGAACCGGGGATTGAACTCAGCCCTTGTGCTTGCCAGGGAAGCACTTATTCCACTGAGCCATCTCCCCAGCCCCTTCTGGGAGTGTTATTGCCCTCTCATGATCACTGCAGCCTTCCTGCCAATAGCAAGATACAGATGCAACCTCAGTATCCAATGAGAGGCAAGTGGCGAGGAAAATGTCACATGTATATACAAAAGGGTGCTCTACCTTTACAAAGAAGGAAATCTTGTCATTAGAGATAATATGGGTAAACAAAGGCCTTTGTGTTAAGTAAAATAAGCAAGGTACAGAAAGACAAGTCTTGCTTGTCATGTCATGGCTTGCATGGAGTTGTCCCCCCAAATCCTCATGTAGTCATAGGTGGGGCTTTGCTGACGTGGCTGGATACAGAGTATGTGAATATGAATTAAGGGTAGGTGCTATTTCAATTAACGTACTGATTGGTTTAGCATAGTTCTGGGTGTGGGCAATGGGAGGACCACCCTACGTGTGAGGGCACTAATCAGTAGGCTTGCAGCCTGAAGCACCTACCAGGCAAAAGGAGGCTTGCAGCTCTGCTGTCTGCAGCTTTCTACCTGCCTTGCCATGGACTGATTTTCCTCTGCCATACCCTTCATTCTACTCTCCTATGCAATTGTGCTTTGGTACTAGCTAACTATGGACTGAAACTTTTACAAAATATAAACTAAAATAATCCTTTCTCCTTTAACTTGTGGGTATCAGGTATTTTGTTTCAGCAACAAAAACATAACTAAGACCTTGTGTGAGTTCACCTGGGTGTGGAGGCCAAGGGCACTGAGGTAATAGAAACAGAGTAGAATAATTACTGGGTGGTGAGAGAGAGGGGAGTGAAGATGAGGTAATATTAGGTAAAGCACACAAAATTATAATTACATTGGATTAATAATTTCAAGAGCTCTATTTTACAGTATAATCAATATGGTTAAAATATTGCATATTTGAAAATTGCAAGGAAATCTGATCTGTTCTCATCACAGAAAACAAGTATGTGAAGTTATAGATATTTTAATTAGATTGATTTAATAATCTCATAAGGTATTCCTATGTCAAAATGTCTCATTGTCCATTGCCAGGATATACAATGCTCATTTGTCAATTATAACTTACTAAAGCTTTCAGAGGATGGAGACTCCCCATGGTCACAGTCAAGCATTAAAAAGTTAAATTTAGGATAATTGGAATTGGTTTGCTTTTTTTGCTTAATAAGGCTATGATTTATTTGTCCCGCTCATGTTTGCCTCTGTGGAGTCTAATTTTTGTGGAATCACTGGCTATATACTAAAGATAGCCTTATAAATGTCACAATGATGAAAGTAGTAACAAGTTGGATGCTGATAACTAATTCTATTAGGACCATGAAGGTTAATATGACCTTCTTATTTTCCCCTATATCAGAATTACACTTGGAATAAATGCAAGGCTTCTCCATTGCAATATACAGTACCGTGTACTTTACCATAAATATTGCCCCAGATAGATTTTCTCTGAAGGTTACAGACAATGTTACAGCTGTTACTCTAGACAAAAAACACTAGTTCAGGTATTTCAAAAGAGGTGACAATGAACTGGCACTGTCAAAGGTGTTGCCAGATCAGTATGTTCCATAGGTTAGCTTATCAATACTACCACCTAGTGAAGATACTGTAGGGTAATTTCTAGGCTTAAATGTTTTATACTTCAATGTTTTATGATGACCTAAAATCTTAGAATTAGTTATAGATGGGATAAGGGATTAAGGTTAGGGTTAGAATTAAGGAAAATCAGATATACCTGTGCATAAATTACATGAAAAGTTTTTTACTCTATTACTGTCTCCTTACCATTTAGGGATTAATTTCAACATCAAGGGTTCTAAAGTGTTCTGAAATATTCTAAAGTAGTTAATAAACTATTTTCCAATGTTCTTTTGAACACATATTATCCTGAGACATCTCAGAACATAAAATACAGAGTTGAATATGGATGCTAAGTTGAGAAAAGAAAGGCTGTCTAGCATCCAATGGATCTCAAAATTCCTCATAGAAACTCATTTAGTTATTTTCACATTTCAGGCCACATTTTCTTTTTTATAAAAATTACTGAAGATACTGTATGCCAGCTTCAAATAGTGAAGCCTGAGTGAAAGTCAAAGTCTCACCCATAAAAGGGTACCCCATACTATACCAACTGCTAATCTCAATTTTTATAATGATTATAAAGGAACCTCTGTTGTAGGCAGAAAAATTACATAGAAATATTGTAGGCAGTCAGACAGGGCTATGCCCTCAAGGAGACAGTATGGAAGACAAGGCCTTGCAACTGTAGGACATACAAGTACTCCTGTTGTGGGCCAGACCTCAAGACAAAGGAGTGAACAAATGCAGCACATTCCTCCCTAGAGATGGGCATCAGGGATTGGGGTTCTCCACAGGAGTCAGTCACTTTGAAGAAGTCAGTCAAAGTCACCAACTCAAGAAGAACCCCTGTTTCATATTCATGTCCACTTACTATGGGAGTCATTTCACTCTTTGGTCCTGGATTTAATCAGTTTAACTTAAGCAATTGTACTTGTAATTGTATTGGTTGACCACAGTTTCATCTCTCCTCATGTATAAGTTCCCACATTATCTACCTTAGACCAACCTCACCTCCGTGGTTTTGCTCTACGGAAATCCCCAGATTCCTCTCACTGGGGTCCCCTTCTCTCCTTCTTTTGGACAGAAGCTTTATTGCTCCCAACAAATACACTCTGTCCTTAACCTCTGTTCTTGCTAACGTTCATTCTTCAGTTCTGGAGAACACAAATTCAGCCCAGGTATCTTTCAGGCCAAGTGTTTCATTCCCCTACAGCACCTCTAATATTACCGGTCTGGGTACTCTCTCTCTCTCTCTCTCTCTCTCTCTCTCTCTCTCTCTCTCTCTCTCTCTCTCTCTCTCTCTTTCACATGTTCACACATAGGTATACGTACAGACTGGAGAAGACAACACTGTTAAAAACAGGAAAGGTAAGAATTCACCTTCTATGACTTCTTTATTGTCTTAAATATTTACCTTCTCTCATATTCTTACATTTTACAATTCTCTTGTACAGAAATACAGTGCTAAAATGCCATTGAAAATCTAATGTCTCTTGCACTTAAGCTTCATGAATATTTTACTTGAATCTTTGCCCTCTGGGGCCTTGCATCACTAGAGCCTTCTACTCTTTTCTTGATGCATAAATTATTCTAAAAATGCTTCCAATTTCAAGCAAGGTCAGCCTGGAAAAAATCTGAATACAAACAAGCTTGATTTAATGCAGTTTGAATATAAAAGTATACATATTAAGAGAAACAATGTGCAACTTGTTTTACTCTGTGACCAGTTATCACTTTTGTAAAAATTCACTCCAGTGGTACATTTTATATAAAAATAGTTCATTTTAGTCCCTTTCCCTTTACATCTAATATTTATCACCCATTTGTTTCTAAGACACGTGACAAGGCACAAAGGATACAGTGACCAGCACTACAGAGTTATTTCCTGTCCTCATGGAACAAATAAATCACTACAAACCATGGAATGTGATCAGGGAAGCAAGGAAGGGAGAGAGAATGATAACAAGGGTAGTCTTTGATGAGCTTAGCCCCAGGCAGTGGCAGAAGAGGACTATGCAAGCAGAATTGGCCAGCCAATGAGCCAAGACAAGAAAGAATTTGGCCTGCTTGAGGAAAAATGACCAGAGTGGTTTCAGCAAATTTAGCTGAGTGCAAATGATGGAGGTTGGGGTGGAAGATCAGACAAGGTTAAGACCTCAGACTTCGGAATGGGCCTTGACAAGGAATTGGACTTCATTCTAAGTATCGCTGTAGTTCTCAGGAGAGGGCGGGGTGACATAATTGGATTTGCACTCCCAGAGGCTGTCTTCCAGTGCCACGTGGAAGTGGACTGCAAGCAGGTAGGAGGCCATATGCTGCAGCTTGGGCCAATACCAGGAAGAGAAAAAATGCAGACAATAATTCAGAAGATAAAGAGTAATCCAGAAAAAAAAAAAAACATTTATTTTATTTAGTGGCAAGAATAAGGTCACTTAAAATGTATGCAAGAATATATTGAGAGGAATGAAATATACCTATTAAAACCACAGAATCATGAAGCCAGGAAAGAACACAGATTTTATGCAGTCTAACATCTTATTTCATAGTTTAGAAACTAGAAGCCTTTTACTTTTGATTGTGATTTTTAAATTGAAATGTATTTTTCATTCTATACAAACCCAGAGATTGTATGTGTCTGCAGTGATTGAAAGGTGTGCCTAGGACTGGTGGCCGTGTTCACCTTGGATTAGGTCACCTGGCGGGTACACACTTGCATTGGCTGAATGTGCTGCTGCTGCCCACTGGCACTTTGCAGTCTCTGGGGCAGTGTGGTGTTCTCATAGTGTGCTGGCTTCTTGTCAAGGAAGAAAGAGTGCAGAAGCCATGGTAGCCTTTCATCCTACTCTGGAGGACCACACAGCTTCATTTCTTTGCTATTCTATTACTTCTTCACAGTAGTCCCACTCTGGGAAAGGGGGATAAATAAAATGTTGAATTCTAGGAAGAAATGATTCGGGGAGTCATATTGGAATCCAGCCAGCTGAGAGAGAAAGAAAACAGCATAAATGGGCTAAATTTCATGTATCAGTGCAGGAATCCAGAAGATAGCATGCAGAATTAGTATGTCAAAAGTAATAGTTTGCATAGTGATTTAAGACAGTAGTTGCTGTGATAAAGCCAGCCAGTACAAGCTTTTGAGTCAACTGCTAAATTTTCAGAAATGTGATATGCTTAATAAACAGTCATTACTAAAAGCCAAAGTTGGTGTGTTCCATTGTCCTGTTGTTAGTATGCTGGAGGTGAATCACTACATCTGTGTGGTAGAAGTCTGCACCACAGTGAGCCATGACTCGGCCCTTCCAGTGTTGTGCAGATGACGTCACACAGGCATGGCTGGCAGCCATGCCAAGAACATTCGTATCACAGGAATCATCAAGCAATATGCATCACAGCTTCACATGATTTTGTTGATTGTCTTGAGTTAAAGGAATGAATAAAATATTAAGAATGCTGATTAAATTTCAAAAAGAGTCATTAGTTGGGTTACTAAATTATGAATAGTAAAATATTTGAAGAAAGATCATCTTTGCATTTACATATCACAGCATTGATGATCAATGAAATTCATATATTTCTTTTTCTTTCTTTCTTTCTATTTATTTATTTATTTATTTATTTGGTGGAACAGGGTATTGAACTCAGGCCCTTGCGCTTGCCAGGGAAGCACTTATTCTACTGAGCTATCTCCCCGACCCCTCATGTATTTCTTTATTTAACTTTTATCTCATTTTTAGAAACAAAAAGTATCAGTTAACATTTATACTGGTTATACTAAACTAAGGTAGCTAAGTTTTAATCTAACAAATTGTTACTGTAGAAAACAAACTAGAAAATTCAAAACATAATCTTTGAAAGCATTTGATTCTTTACCATGGGATTAGTACTAGAAAGGACCACTGT
>NW_004524701.1:1434278-1436691 GCF_000260255.1 Octodon degus | reverse complement strand
TAATTGAAAGCTATATTTCTCAGTGTATGACTAGTTTACAAAACTCAGTTTGAAGCAAGATTCTTAACTTATGGAAGCATCATTTTACTTGTTCAACCACAATGTGGGGAGATGATTCTACAAGTGTATTAAATACAACCCTTCAGTCTCCAAGAATAAGTCTCTGGAATCCACCAAATTATCAATAATAAAAATATTTACTTTCTTTCCCAAAGTGTTTACAACAGAGAGCATATGAAAATCTTCTTTCGTTATATGTATTCATTACTTCATGGAATTTTGTAATGTTATAAGAGTTATGTTTTAAAATATAATACTGAGATGATCAAAAATTGTTATTACAGAGAGGCCTACCTATGAGGGTTAAATAAAGATTTGAATCGCATAGACTTTTTTCCAGTTTTTCAATATTTACGGTTTATTAACAATCATCAAAATTTTCATTGTTGACTGGTTTTTGGTGTAATAACTCTAAAGAAGAACACTTTAACATTATTTTTGCTCTCATAGCTTCTTATAAAGAAGTAAAAACTGATATTAAAATACAGATAAAGCCACAAATAAAAAAATAGGAATTAGATATAAAAAATTAACACTAATGGATAAAAAATATGGAAAGATATACAAAATTCTTGAACTTTCAAGGAAAGAGAAATTAAATGAAATATGATATAATTTAAAATCACACTACCTTCCAAGGCTGATCTGTCTTCATTACTTTTTTCATTGTTGGGACAAAATACTTAATACTCATAGGTGAAAGGGAAAAAGAATTATTTAAGCTCAATTTGCAGAGATTTGAGACCATAGTCAGCTGGCTTCAAGGCAGCATGGCATAGCAGAGGGGCACTGCAGAAGGGAAACAGCCCATGGCAGGGCAGGCAGAAGGCAGCAAGCAACAAGCAACCAGCTTGCCAGACCCTATTATCCCGTCTGGTCTTAAGCCCTTTTGGCTGGTGCCACCCAGAACTATGCCAATTCCAACCAGTGGGCCAATATAGTACCAGATATCTTTCATTTAGCATCACCCACCCCAGATCCAGCAGCTCTAAAAAGCCCTACATGAGACTTGGGGGGACATTTAGATCCAAGCCATAATAGTAGGCAAAGCAAAAGTTATTTCAAATGGCAAAATGGCACTTTTACATGTTACTGTTGGGAAAAACAATCGCAACCATCAAATAAAAAAGAAAGTTAGCAATAGTTAATGTATTTGAAGATGCTACTACTAGCAGCTACACTGCACATATCTATCTTAGAGAATATCTCCCATCTATGCTTGAAGGAATGTACACTACAGCATTCACTTCAACATCATTTGCTTGCAAGTACAAGTAACTGACACCTAATATGAAAATAATCAAGTATTTTGAAATTACTAATCTCACATGCAGAAAAAATTAGTATATATCTCTACTATAAAATCAAAACATAGTTGGTTACTTATAATTTCTAATTAATGACTAGAAATTATTAATATATCATGATTTTAACTAAAACTGTATTGTCTAGTTCAAGAGCAAGTGTTTTGATTCACTCTATTTATTTATCTATTTACTTTATTAATTTTATTCATAAACAAATAGCAATGAGACAGTTTCAAAACCGATTAGTAGGACAGTTTCAATAATTAATGCATTGCATACTGTTGTCTTCATAATGGTTACTCATAGTACAAGATGCAGACATGATATCCTGTCCCAACACTATTAGTATGAATTTTTCTTCTCATTGAATTAAGAGAAACTAGCTGTATATTTATCTTAACTATTTTGTATACACAAATACAAAATGGTCCTTCATTTGTATCCTCTTTTTTTGTTTAGTTTTGTCAGAGATGGGTATATTGCCATTTAAATATTGTAGGTGTGTGAATTCAGCAAAATAATCCAACATAGGCTAGGATTGATATACAGTTACATTCTCTTAATGAATAGAGGGATTTGTTCTGATGGTGTTTGTAAGTAGGATATCATGTCTGCATCTTGTACAGCAATTAACCACTAGGAAGAATGTATACAATGTGTTAATTATTGAAACTGTCCTACCAGTTTGGTTTGAAACTGTCTCATTGCTATTTGTTTCTCAATAAATTTAAGGGAAAAATAGAATACAATAATCCAACATAGTTCAGTAGTCCATAATAGTACTGGGCTATCCATAGGACTGGCAATGTTAGAAGTTGTTGACTTGAGCCTTTTACAGCTCAGCATATTAATATGACTTTATTTTTCATACCTCAATTTTATACTTTTCTGCTGGATGGTTAAGGCCAAGATAAAACAAGACCTATATAACAAGAAATTTAACTTTGGTGTCTGACAAGGCCAGTCAAATCTCTTCAGGATTTACCCTGAAACCCTGTACCACAGTTTGTAGATCCTCTGTCAGTGTCAGCCATGTGGATAAGTCA
>NW_004524701.1:1428399-1429672 GCF_000260255.1 Octodon degus | reverse complement strand
GACCCAAAAAACTCCACCAAGAAGCTACTAGAATTAATACAGAAATTCTGTAGTATAGCAGGTTATAAAGTCAGTACTCAAAAGTCAATAGCATTCTTCTATACAGACAAAAAACACATTGAGAGGGAAATAATAGAAAAAATACCTTTCACAATAGCACCGAGGAAAATGAAATACCTTGGAATTAATCTAACAAAAGAAGTCAAAGATCTTTTCAAGGAAAATTATAGTACTCTGAAAAAAGAGATCATAGAGGATTTCAGAAATTGGAAAGATATTCCATGCTCCTGGATAATAGGAAGAACCAACATTGTGAAGATGACTAGACTCCCAAAATTGCTGTACAGATTTAATGCAATCCCTATCAGACTACCAGCGACGTACCACACAGGGCTAGAGAAATCATTTCTAAAATTTATTTCTAACCCAAAAAGACCTAGAATAGCAAAGACAATACTGGCCAATAAAGACAAGGCAGGAGGCATTACAATTCCTGACTTGAAATTATACTACAAGGCTACCCTGATAAAATCAGCATGGTACTTGCAACAAAACAGACCTGAGGATCAATGGAATAGATTAGAACACCCTGAAGCCCCTACAAACACACTCAGCCTCATTATCTTTGGCAAAGGGGCCAAACATACTCACTGGAAGAAAGCCCTTTTAATAATGGTGCTGGAAAAACTGGCTCTCTACATGCCAAAAACTAAAACTTGACCCATGGTCTATCACCATACACTAAAATAAAGTCAAAATGAATTAAAGATCTAAACATTAAAGCAGAGACACTAAATCTCCTGGAAGAGAAAGTAGGAGGAACTCTTGAAGACACAGGGGTAGGCAAAGACTTCATGAACAGAAAACAAATTGCACGGGAAAGAGTTGAAAGAATTAACAACTGGGACCTGCTCTTACTGAGAAGTCTTTTCACGTCAAAAGAAATTACCAGCGAAGTGAAAAGGTAACCCACAGATTTGAAAAAATCATGATAAATAAGTACTCAGACCATGGTCTGCTCTCTAGAATTTATAAAGAACTAAAAGACACTAGGGCCCTAATATTTAAAGACCCAATCCAGAAATGGGCATCCGAGATGAACACACACTTCTCTGAGGATGAAATTAAAGAAGCAAATAAATGTATGAAAAAATATTCCACATCACTAGCCATCCACAAAATGCAAATTAAAACAACATTGAGATATCATCTCTTCCCAGAAAGCATGGCTATCATAAAGAAATCACCCAACAACAAATGTTGGATAGGCTGT
>NW_004524701.1:1419658-1428178 GCF_000260255.1 Octodon degus | reverse complement strand
GTGTCTCTCCTTAGGCACACTCTACATCATCAATCACTTTCCTCTTAGGCCCCATAATCTCCTTGATCAGAAAATTTGAAACACCCTTGAGTTGCAGGATGTTACAGTACAGGTTCTCCTATGTCCTGAGTCCTCACTGACCTTGAAAGTTTAGGGCCAAAATATTAGCTGTTCTTGCAGCCCTTCTTTTTCTCTAATTTTTGGTCTGCACACTTAAGTTGTTAACCCTCCAGAAGAGAAGCTTAATAATATCATTATCTTATAACATAGGCAGTTGAGCTTAACCTCACTATCTGTCTGAATATTACTCTTAAGACCTAATGCTGCTAGTCATATGTGTAGAAATAGGGTCCAACAGATGCACCAGAATCTCTCTCTATAATAAATGGTTAAATGTGTAAAAGGGGAGAAATATTAATTCGCCATAATTTTTTGATATTTTACAGGCAGGTTTAGTGGTCCAAAAAACTTGCCATGTGGAGCTAGTCACATTGTTTAGAAAAAAGATGTCACATAGAAGTGGAACAGTTTGCTAGAACAAGCCTCCAACAGATCTATTGCAGGGTTCATCTCTAGTGAGGATTGACATTCAGATTGAATGGCATCCAGGATGTTGTTTCTGTCTAAAAGCACACTAATGTTGGTGAGAATTTTTTTAGTGTGGTGCTTTTAAAGAAAGAACTAGGCTGAAATTGTGCTAAATCTCCTTAGTATCAGAACAGCTGTTGAGAGTAGTACTAATCATAACCCACTTGGACTGGATGCAGTGTGACCTTGAAGAGCTATATTCTACACCCTGCTTTCAATAACCTGGAACAAAGACACAGTGTGGTGAGAGGTACACAAGAAAGTAAAGCATGCCCTTTGATATCACTTGTGTGCACAGACTTCTAGAAAAGCATATGATGAACCTGGAACTTCACCTAGTATTCTAGTTAGGACTGTAAGGGAAAGACACTATAAAACAGGAAAGGGTAGATTTTATCCCACAAGACATGATGATTACTACAGTGACTGGATCAATGAGTAGTTGCTTGAGGTTTTACTTGTATATAACTTAAATATCTGTGGAAAAAGGGGATACATTTATTGATTAATAAGCAAATATCTAGATTGGGGAAAATAAAACATTAATGTGAAGAAACACAGAGTCCAGAGATTTTTCTTTGAAATTACTTTCTCTTTTCTTCATGCATGATAAGAACTAACATAAATTCAGAAGTTAATGTAGAGAAAACATACATTTTTATGCCCTAGAAGTATCACATAAATATTTGAATTTCCTTGCTCATTGCATCTCTTTCAGAAATGAGAAAAGCAATTATAAGCACAAGTAAGTGACCTCAGCAGAAGAAGACTTTATCAAGTGGATTGGATGCCCTGTTCTGTAGAAAGTGGCCAACCTCCTTCTTCAGTCCCCATCACTGCCCACTGGGCTTATGAACAGAGTGGCCATGGTGTCAGGGATGGAAGTTATGTGTGAGCTCAGCAACACGGACTCCTATTTTCCTAGTCCCATCTGGTTACAGCCATACTGAATGCCCAATATGCCAGCAGCAGAGACCAACACTGAGCCTCCAAAATGGCATTGTTCTCCAGGGTGATCAGTCAGTGATGGGTGGTGATTGTTTATACTGTATCACTGCCATCATAGAAAGTACAGCACTTTTCCTACTAGCCTCAACACTTATTGTGCATATAGATTTGCCTTCCCTGCATGCAATGCTTCTGCCAAAACTCTCCTAGAGGATTCACAGAATGCCTTAACCACCATCATAGAATTCCATACAGCACTGCCTCTGACCAAGGAACATATTTGATAGCCAGAGAAGTAAGCCAGTAGGGTCATGCTCATGGAATTTACTGGTTTTACTATGGTCCTCACCATCCAGAAGGAAGTAGACTGCTAGAAAGGTGGAATGGACCTTTGGAAATGCTGATACAACACCAGCTAGGTGGCAATAGCTTACAGGGCTGGGGCAAGGTTCTTCAAAAGGACACATATGTTTTGAACCAGCACCTATATGAGGTAGTCTTCCATAACCAGGATTCAGGGATCCAGAATCAAAGAATGAAAATGAAAATGGTACCATTCCCCAGTGATCCCTTAGCAAAACTTTTCTTCCTTTTCACAAGATCTTGTACTCTGCTGGCCTAGAAGTCTTAGTTCCAGAGGTGGGAGGAAAGGCTGTAGCAGGAAATATAACAATGATACCACTGAACTGAAAGCTAAGACTTCTTGGACACTTTGGTATCCTGTGCTTTGAGTTAATAAGCTAAAAAGGGAGTTACAGTATTGGCAGGGGTGACAGACCCAGGCTATCAAGGGGACACTGAATTAATACTAAATGGAGGAAACCAAGGATATATTTGGAGTGCAGGAGATACTTTAGGGGAATCTCTTACTATGAACATACTTTGTTACTCAGGTCAATGGGAAACAACAATCTCATCTGGGCAGGATGACAAAATTGCCCAGAAACTTTAGGAATAAAGTTATGGGTCACCCAATTAGAGATAAAACAAATAAACAAACCCAAGGCTTTCTGAGGTGCTTGCTAAAGGCCAGGGGAATGCAGAATGGGTAGTAGAAGGTAGTTATAAATATCAACTGTGACTTCATAATGAGTCCCAGAAGTGAGAATCATAATTGTAACAGTTATCTCTGCATAAGCTCACCATGATAACATCATGTTGATAGTCTTAATATTGGTGCTTAAGTATTGTGAAACCTACGTTATAAAGTTGAGATGGAGAGTAAGCATCACCCATAGAAAACTCATCTTCTATTCCAAGGAGAGAATTACAGTGACATTTTACTTCACAATGCTTTTGTTAGTAAACAATTTGTTTCTCAAATAGAAGCATTGGGCTAGTTTCTGAAGACTCTGCATCAGGTGACACACACAGTCATGGCTGTCCTTCTCACATAAACACAAATATGGGCATCTTTTCCAAGACTGTAGAACAAATTAAGGTCATGAATGGAGGTACACTGTAGTGGTTCTCTATTTTTGTACCAGATAGTTGTAGCATGTTAGGCACAATTGTGAACTTGTCATTGTACCTGGAGACTAAAGTTGGAGGAACCGTACCTGTTTGTCAAGAGTAAGCTGTGAGGGGCCGGGGAGACGGTTCAGTAAAATAAGCCTTTCCCTGGCAAGCACAAGGCTTTGAGTTCATTCCCCGGTTCCAGAAAAAAAGAAAAAAAAAAAGAAAAGAAAAGAAAAAAAAAGAAAGAAAGAAGGAATGGGCTGTGCGTTAACTGTGTGGACTTCAGTAAGAAACACCCAACTAAATTGGAGCACAGTTTGGGGGTGGTGGAGGGGTTTACTAAGGACAGAAGATCCATCCTCAGTGAGAGTGACACCAACCAACAGGCTTCTAGCCTGAATGGAGTAAAAGAGGGAAGCCTTGTTTCTGCTTCTGCGGAAGAGCTCTTGTCTTCACCTCCATCTTGGATGTCCTTTCCTGGGTTCTGGCACAGCCCCTTGGCTCCTGGTGTGGACTCACACTACAGTGAGCACCAGACCTCCAGCTGGATCCTCCAGATATGCAGCACTCAGACAGCCCTCCTAGGCACTCGTCCACATCTGGCTCTGTGGGTGGGTGCTCTAACCCTTCACTGTAAATCCTCATATATTTGTATATCATGTATTAAATCTGCTTTACTGAAAAGCACCAATAGACCATCAGATATTTAATGTTAAATCTTAGCAAATGATCTAGTAATGGTGTAATAATCACGTCGATAGTAGTGTTTCCTCAGTTTATGTTTCAGTTCCCAGAAGGGAAACAAAATTTTGCATTTGACACTGTATGGTATTCTTAAGGGTTGTGTTGTGAGCTACTGTTCTGTATAGGACAGAGACATTGAAAAGTGTGTGGAACTTTGACAGTGTATTTGAAAACTGAACAGGACCAGGAAACGAGA
Source organism: Octodon degus (assembly GCF_000260255.1). Classification (NCBI taxonomy): domain Eukaryota; kingdom Metazoa; phylum Chordata; class Mammalia; order Rodentia; family Octodontidae; genus Octodon; species Octodon degus. Next base: position 1,424,244 of record NW_004524701.1, on the reverse strand, counting down.
AATTCTCTAGAACTCACTAATCAAAGTGCAGTCTGCAGTACAGCAGCAGCCGCCTCACCTGGCAGCTGGTTAAGAATGCAGAGTCTCACGCTCCAGCCCACAGCTGCTGAATCAGAATGTGCACTTCCTGAGCTTCTATAACTCTTCATCTGAACATCAAAGTTTAAAAAGGGCTTCTCTGGAAGGAGTTAAAGCAAATTTCAGAAGACCTTCTTGGGTTGCTTACTTCCCTAGAGGGACAGATGGCTGAAGGCCTACTTGTCAGAAACTAAAACAGCTAAGAGCACCCAGAAGCTTGCAGTCCATAGATCACTATCATTATTATTATCATCAAATACAAGATGGCTGCATTGCCCAGTCTTCTAATAGCAAAGCACCTTTCATCAAAGTCAATTTGTCTGGAGAAATGCCTGCTGCATTTTGTTATGACAGCGGAGATAGCGGCACATCAGAAAAGAACTGTGTCAAGCAAAAGCTTCTGAAGTGTGTGTGATTAATTACCTGGGGAGAGGAAAAGTCTCCATGAAGAAAGGCTTCTCATTAACATCTCCAGTCCTAGCCCTTGGGCCCAAGCAAACAAGAAAGCAATCATCTGCCTGACCCAAAGAAATAGTTCCAAATGATGATGTGCAATCTTCACCTCAGAACACAGTCCTGTGCCTCCTGACTAACTCATGTCTTGTAGCATGCCTCACATGAGACATATCATTGAAATATCTTCTATTACTGCAGCATTATAGCAAATGTCTTTATGAAGAACTGTTTTGTAGATATTTTGGGAGAAATATATATCCATTTTGCCTTAATTTGAATATCTTATGTTACAGAAAAACATATGGTAAACATTTGACTGCTCTTGCCGTAAGGTTTAAGAACAAAACTTAAATTCGTTGAAGAAAAAGAGGAGCAATTTCTTGGCTGACAGAATACAAGATTTAAACTACTTATTCACAGGGAAGGTGAGAAGCAGCAGTCTGACTTAAAACCAACTGGAAGGAGGAATTCAGAATCCCTGGGGCTCCCTCTCCCTCTTCCTCTCTTGTCTTACCCGTGGGTGGGCTTTATTGGCTTTCTTTACTCATTACATTTTTTGTTCATGGATTCAAAGATAAGACTGTGAATTCTGTTTAAGTCACCCTTCTTATAGCTACTACCTTCTGACACAGGGCTGGCATCACCCTCTGTGATCTGAAGCTCAGAGTTCCGAGCAGGTTTACACATTTCCTAGTCAGAGTCAAGAGCTTTGTGTACCAATCCATGCCATGCTGAGGGGCTCTGAAAAGGATGTGACTTGGGTCTAGTGGAGATACAGATGCCACAGGAGAGTAAGGGTGTGGCAATTTCATAGAAATAGTAGCTTGGAGGGAAAGATCAGCAGTTTTAAAAAGAGGAAAGACTGCCCAGACAAAATAACTCAGGCCTAGAGAATATATGTATACAGCGGCTATGAAATAATTTTATATATAAATCACTTCTTAAGTGGGACAGACTAATTTTACCTTGAAGTACTCTAAGCTATGGCTTTAAAAGATATGCCTTTGCAGACCCAGTCTTAGCCCAGGCCCAGTGAGTGTATGGGAGAGCTTCGTGCTACCCTGTGCCATGGGACATACTGGTCCCAGCCTAAGCACAGCGTGGGTGAGACCCTCTGCCACCCCATTGGGATGCCCCCCACAACTCTGCAGCACCTCCCCCACCCTGACAGCTGAGTAGGAATTTCTGCCATGTTCCAGGAACCCCCAGACCCAGTCCAAGCCCAGGCCGGTGAGTGTGTGGGAGAGATTCCAGCTACCCTGTGCTGGCGTGACCTACTGGTCCCAGCTCAGGGGTAGCATGGGTGAAACCCTCTTTCACCCTGTGGGGACGCCCCCCATTACTCCGTAGTACCCCCTTCACTACTCACCCACAGAGTAGGAATTTCTGTCGCTTTCCGGGAATTCCCAGATGCAATCCTAGTCCAGGCACGGTGAGTGTGTGGGAGAGCTGCCTCTACCCCCTACTCCATCTTGTAGCCTCCAGACTCAGCTAAGGCCTGGAATACAGGCCTGGGGTGAAACCCTGCAGCTGCAATCCATACAGAGAGTGTAGGGGACAGAACCACCCAGCTAGTCCAGGAGCAGAACATCTTGCCAGGTGGGTACAACAGATTCACCCCCAAGGGCAGCAGCAGGAAGGAGCTGAGCACAGCAGCCAGACCCAAGCCAGGCACAGATGGATAAATCCAAACTTTGTAGATCTGCACCTGAACTTCAGTAGGTGCTAAGGTTATAACTGCAACAAAGATCTACAACAAAGGTCAGAAGACAGTGCTACACAAAATGACAATGAGAAGGAGCAAAATGCAATCTCAGAACCTAAGCCCACCCATAACAAGTGCAGAAGACAACTAACACAGAACAAATTGGGAATCCCACAGCTGAAAGCAATGAATCAACAACTTCTGAAATAAAGAAACAGCTTCAGAAAGATAAAGAGGAACTCAAGCTGGAAATGAAAAAAGAAATCCCTGAACACCTGCAATAAAGAATCAAATTCAGAAACATATGGAGGAAACCCAATGCCCAACCAGAACAAGTGCAGAGGACACTAACTCTGTTCAAATGTATGAAATAATAGCATCCATATTAAATAAGCAACAGCAGAAAGTCATAGAGGAACTCAGAGCAGAATTCTTTTCTACTAGCTCAGCTTAAATATATAAATTAATAGCATCCATAGTAAATAAGCAATAGCAGAAAGTTATGGAGGAACTCAGAGAGGAATTTTCTGAAATAAGAAAAGAATTCTCAAACTCATAGCATCTGAAGTAAAGAATCAAGTACAGAAACATAGGGAGGAAACCCAATCTGAAAAAAAACGCTGCAGTAAAAGGATTTATAATTGCTTCTAAAGAAGACATTGATAAAAAAAATAGAGGATATTAGAAAAATGATGGATTCCTTGCATGAGCAACACAGGAAAGAAATAGATCGTATGAAGCAGAGTCAAAGAGATATAGAGGAAATTAAAATCTCAATCACAGGCTTGTAAAACCGTTTAAGTGAAAGTGAAGAGAGAGTTTCAGATCTTGAAGACGCTGGTGCAGTTAGTGAAAAGGTAAGAAAGGATCTCTTAACAATAACCAGGATGCAGGAAAAAATAATTCTTCACTTGCAAGATGATGCAAAGATGAACAATGTGAGACTAATGGGCATTAATGAGAAAGAAGGAGTCAATACAAATGACATTTAAAAAAAATATGGGCAGAAGTAATAGCAGAAAACTTCCCAAATATAAGGAAACAATCTGACATTCAGGTAACCGAAGCATACAGAAGGCCAAGTAACCTCAACCCAATTAAAAACACACCGAGACAGATAATAGTCAAGATCCCATAAATTCATTACAAAAATAATCTACTGAAAGCCGCTAGAGAAAAGATGCATATCACATTCAAAGGAAAACCCATCAGAATTATGGCCGACTTCTCTTCACAAACTATGAAAGCAAGAAGAGCATGAAGCAGAGTGCAAGTCCTCTATGAAAACAAATTCCAGCCAAGACTACTATACCCTGCAAAACTCTCTTTCAAGTTTGATGGAGAAGTGAAATACTTTCATGAAAAAGAAGAGCTAAAGAATTTCATGATTACAAAGCCAATCCTACACAGGCTATGGAAAGATGCTCTAGAGAGGGACCAAAATGATCAGAATTCCATGAATGAGATCAGAAGCAACCAACTAAATAGGGCAAGCAATTAAATACACGAGAAAAAGGAGTAATGATAGCAGGAAAATAACATGTCAATCATAAGTGAATACATTGCAATTTTAACCATCAATGTAAATGGACTCAATTCACCAATTAAGAGAAATAGACTGGCAACGTGGATTAAGAAACAAAATCCAGGGCTGGTGAAATTTCTCAGTGGTCTAAAGCAACTACTTAGAGCAAGCTTAGCAAAGCACAGGGACCACGGTTCAATCCCCCAGCACCACATGCCAGCCAGCCCCGCCCCTCATGGGCTGAGCTGGCCACACACACACACACACACACACACACACATAAATAAATAAAATTTTTAAAAAAGAAACAAAATCCAACAATATGCTGTATACAAGAAACACATTTAACTCTTAAAGACATTCATAAGCTGAAAGTCAAAGGATGGAACACAATATTACATGCCCAAGCACCTCAGAAAAAAGCAAGGTTACCAATCCTATTCTCAGACAGTGTCAACTTCAAACCAACAATGATCAAGTGAAATAAAGAAAGCCACTATATACTGTTAGAGGAAAAATTCAAGAGGAAGATATAACACTAAAAAATATGTACTTAACAGAACATGGGAGCACCCAACTATATAAAGCAAATCTTATTGGACATGAATAATCTAATATCCAATACCAAAATCTTACAGGAGACTTTAACACCCCCTTATTCCAAAAAGACAGGTCAACCAGACAAAAAATTAGCAAAGAAATAATAGAATTGAAGCAGAGCTTGAAACAAACGGACTTGGTGGACATTTACAGAGTGTTCCACCGAAACACAGCTGAATACACGTTTTTCTCAGCTGCACATGGGTCATTTTCTAAAATAGA
>NW_004524701.1:1401472-1416182 GCF_000260255.1 Octodon degus | reverse complement strand
AGGAAAAGGAATATTGTGGGACTGTCCTGCTGCAAGGTTGTATATGGTTAGATTTTTGGGTTTATGTGTAAATATAAGAATTATATAATTCTTTATGCTTATTTTTAAAATATTTCTAATTTTTAAATATTTTTTCATCATATTCTGTAGAGACTTAAAGTTCAACATATCAATACTTGATGAAAAATATCTCTTTCATGTTATGCCTAAGATGTTTGGTATTCAGACAGACAGTGAGCTTAAGCTTAACAGCCTAAGGTGTATGGTAATAACAATAAGCTTCTCTTCTGGAGGGTTAACAACCTAACTTTTCAGATCAAAATTAGAGAAAAAGGAGGGCTTCAAGGAAAGCCAACATTTTGGCTCTAGCCTTCCAGTGTCAATTAAGACTCAGGACATACGAGAAATTGTACTGTAATGTCATGTAACTCAGTAGTGTCCCAAATTTTCTGATCAAGGAGATTGTGGGGCCAAAGAGGAATGGATGAATGTCCATTTGTATCTGTGTATTCAAAGTGGTTAGCATAGATATATAGTTACATTGTCTTAATGAATAGAAGAATTTGTTCTAATGGTGTTTGTAAATTGGATATCATGTCCACATCTTGTATAACAATTAACCACTAGGAAGAATGTATGCAATGTGTTAATTATTGAAACTGTCCTACCAATTTGGTTGGAAACTGTCTCAATATTATTTGTTTCTCAATAAAATTATGAAAAAGTATAACAAAGGCAGGTGAAGTGACAGCATATCCACTGTAAACACACTGGGAAGACAAACAAACCAAGTCAGAGTGAAGGAGAGTTGTCTTGGTTCCCAGGGGCAGCCTGTTCTCGCAGGAACTTGCTTAGGACACTGGGGAAGTAAAAGAATTTTTCTGGATGACACAAAGCTGTAGCACAAGTGTTGGGAAATCTAAGGAACATCAGAAGAACGGATGCTAATAAACATATGTAAAGCTCCTGTGTGCGACACTGGAAGATGAGTGTATGATGTAGTCTTGACCTCACTGCCAGCAGAAGCTGATAGGGAATTCAACTTAGTCTATGAGAGGATGCGGCATTTGTATTGCTTGTTGTAATGCGTGTTTTAGTGCATCTCCTGGCAAAGAGAACAATGGATGAAAATAAAATAAAATAAAAATATAAAAAAATTAGAGATATGCCTTGATTTCAAATATATGTAAAGGCAGATTTTAGTGCTGCAATATATTTTATAGAGCTAAAATATTCATTTTAATTGTGTTAGTTTATGCTAAAAGGGAAGTATATAATAAAAACCATTGACCATTAAAATATTCATTAGGGAGAATGATAAAATTATGTTATGCAAATTCTGTACAATATTATCAAGTTATAGAAATGAAGAATAAATAATATATAAATGTCTCAAAGGCAGAGTATTTAATTCTAGGTAGTTATTGAATGAATGAATAAATGAATGAATAACTGACCTTTTATTTACAAAGTAAAATGACACTTCACTGAGTGCAAAATCAAGCTGTGTAAATATCATTTCACAATAATTCCATTCTTATTTTTTTAAATATGATATATATTAAAATAGCAGCAGTAGTTAACATTACTTAAACATTTAGCATGTTTCAAATATTCTTCCGTGCTTGCAGTTGCTACATGAACTATCCTATGAGTCCTGTTGAATAGGATTTAGGAAGCTCCGATGAGTCTATTCTTATCTTTGTGTACATCAGATAGCTGCCTGCACCTACCAGCCTGAATGTACTTCCTGTGTGCTACTGCATTTTGCCATACTAAATCCTAAGTACAAGCAGATATTTTCTTATCCACAAATCTTAGAATGTTTGCTGACTAACTCCTATTGTTTGCCACTTTTGTAGGCTCTTGGACTGCACTGATGCAAACTCTGTATTTGGAGAGTTTCCATTCTAGCAAGGAAGGACGTAAAATATGTGTGACAAACACAGTAGGTATGCTTTTGCCTGTTCTCAGTGCTACAAAAATAGAATGAGGTTAGGAGAGCAGGAACTTCAAGGTCCAGACTGTTGTTTGCAATCAGGTGGTGGAAGTTGACCTTACCAAGAAGGTCACAGTTAGACACAGACTTGAGAGAGGTTAGAGAATAAGCCCAGGAGTGTCTGGGGAAAAGCTCCCCAGCAGAGCGAAGACCTACTGGAGTGAGATGGTGATCCTTTCTTTTTCAGTGAGGTCAGTAGTCAGAGATTGATCCTGGCCTGTGTGTTCAAGAATCCTGCTATCTTAAGAGTGCCTCCAATGGAGAGAGAAAGGAGGGAGTACAAGATACAGCAGTAGAGAAGCAAGGAGTTAGCATGGGCCAGCTGCGGCAGGCACTGAGATTGCTGTATGAATTTTGCTTTTACTCTTGATAAAATTGGGCCTTGGGTAGAATTTGAAATAGAGAAGAGACATGAACTGATGTACATTTTGAGGGGAAATTTTCTGGCTATTGGTGCTAAAAGTAGTCAACCGAAGAGCCTCAAGAATGTGCCACTTAAATAGTAAACTTCAGGGACCAAGTTAGCCAGTGGCCCAGATGCTGTGCTGCTCAGCCCATCTCTGCTGCTGCGCCTCCCTCATTCAAGAGCTTAGAGTGGGGAAGAAGTGAGCACTTGAAAAGAATGTGAAGGTGGGAAGTCATCCGCTATGAGAGTTACTAGATAAAGCGAATGCCCATCATCAGAAGACTTACACAGTTAGGCAACAGAGACCACATGTGAAGAGAAGCGCAGAAGACAAAGTCCAAACTATTCACTGTGGCTAATGAGGGAGAGCAAAGCTGAAGGGGAGGAGAGGGCTGAGGACAATTCTTCATTTTTCTTGTTTAAATTCTCATGTTGTTTGATTTTTATAATAGGCTGGTAATAGTTTTATAATTGACACATAAGTCAAAACAGATCATTAATATATGCTTAAAGGAGAATAAAAGTTTTCCTTTTAGTGTGTGTGGAGACTAACAAAAGACATAATGAGTACAGATGTCCTTTCTGTTGTCTATAGATACCCAGGTCTCTTTCCTGGTAATCATCTAGGTAAAGGAGAGGGGATTCAGAGGCAAAGATGCAAACTCCTATCCCTCACTCCACTGCCATCTCTGGGAGTCTGATTTAAGACCTAGGAGATCTATGGGCCTATAAACCTCCTCTGACATAGACTCACTTGTGTTGCTAATGTCCATATAACAGGATGGAGCAGCAACCCTGCTTTTTGGCAGTGTCAAGTCCAAATCTGACTCTATAAAGACAGAACTCTACCTTTGTGAAGATCGTGACACACTGGGCTCTCATAGGAACCAGGAATCCAGAGAAAGACCTATCCAGGGAGTTGTAGCAGGGTCAGGTCTAAGTAGTCATAACCACTCTGTTGAATGCTATGTCTGTGAGCAAATATTTACTGGTTGTTCTCTTGTGGTCCCTTTCTGAGGTGTCCTAGCTCTCTTAAAAATCTGTATTTGTTCTGTTTGTGGAGACATTTGGAGATTTATTCATAACTTATCAAGTCCTTCATATTTGTTAGCAATAGCATCATTTCATTAATTTTCAAATGATTCTTTTTTTTTTTTTTTTCGGAACTGGGGATTGAACTCAGACCCTTGCACTTGCTAGGGAAGCGCTTATTCTACTGAGCCATCTCCCCAGCCCCTCCCAAGTGATTCTTTGCACATTAGCTTTCTGAATATTTAAGTTGGATACTGATGGATTGTAATCTTTGAGTGTCATTTCATTTATTATAGCATGACATAAATATATTGATAACATGACTCAGAGTTTAAATCTAAAGAAAGATTTTAGTTATATTTCAAAAACACTGTAGATTAAAAATAGCTGAGCAAAGTGATGTACGCCTGTAATTCTAACACTGTGGAAGGTTTCAGCAGAGGGATCACAAATTCAAGTTCTGCTTGGGTAACTGAGTCACTCAGTGAGACCCAGCTCAAAATTAAAAAATAAAAATGGAGATATAGCTCAGTGCGAAGACCTTGACTTTAATCCCACTACCACGGGGGGAAAATACATCAAAACAGAAATGTTCTGCAAAAATATAAAATGCCAGTATACAGTGAAAGGAGCATTTTACTATACATTCTAAGTTGTTTACTCATACAAAAAGCAACATGTGAAGACAAATCTTTTGTAAATGTCACTAATGTCAATGCCTACTTTTCTCTCTCTTTTCTGGGTGAACACGGTTCATTCTTCCAAGATAGTATTCCTAGATATTATTTAAGTATTCTGCAGTTTTCAAAAATTTCTGACCATTTCTTCCCTTTTGAATCCTTTTCTTACTGTGAGTCAGGTCATACTTTCTTGGCTGTCCTCTTCAGACTATTAATTATCACCTTGTATAATTTTTGATGGAATTTTCCTCCAGATTTTAAAATAATTCACTACTTCCTTATATCAGGCAAACATATTGAACATATTCCATGTGAAGAGGTACCTTAGGTACCCTAACTATATTAAGAACAAAACTAAATATGGGTCCTATATTTAAATAACACAATGTAAATATTGGTCTTCTTTTAAGATTTCTCCTGCTTATGCTATCCCTGGGAGGTTTCATCCAGTCCAGTGAATGATTCATGTATTCATACCTTTCACATTGCAATCCAACCCAGTGTCTCTGAGATACAGTTATTTCCTCAAAACCCACTGGTTCTCAGTTTCTTCATCTGAATACCGTGTGTCTTCTCATCCATTCATCTATCCATCCATCCTTACATCCATCCATCCATGCAATACATGCATGATCTAGGAGCATGAATGTCACAATGTGACAAAAACTCCACTGTCATAGATTTTGGAATAACTTTAAGGAGACAAGCTATATAAAAATAAACAAATATGTTGTGAATTATAGTAAATGCCAAAATCTACTGTACAAAGATAAATGATATTAGAGAATTGTGGAAGGGAATTACTTTAAACAACGTGTTGAGATGACATGTATTTAGACAAGAATAAAGAACTATAGTGGGACAATCAGAAGACTGAAGAAGTGTTTTACATAATATAGACTTTCTTTTCCACACAAGAAAACAATGACAGTATAGCTAAGATACAGTGTTTCAAAAGGGACAAATTACAAGATATGTCATATAACAAATACACAGAGATAAATAGGCAATGATCCTGTAAAGACTTTGTAATTCATTCTAAATAAGGTGAAAGACACTGGAAGTCTAACCCTAGAGGTGAGATTATCTAATTTCCTTTTTTTAATGAGTACTTTGGTTACTACAGAAAATGTTCTAAAAGAATATTGTAAAGGAAAAGTTAGAATTCTTCAACCACTTGCTTGAATCTCTTTTAACCTTCCACTGAAGCACACACAAGAGGTGGTGGTGACTTGGACTAGGACAACAGAAGCAAGCTTGAAAATTGGTGATAATTAAGATAAAACTGACTGGATGTGTTCATGCGTTGGATGCTGGAGATCATGGAAAAAGAGAAATTGAGATAATCTGCAGATTTTATTCATGGCTTAATTACATAAATCACATTGTTTACTGAGGTGAAAAAGTCAGAGGACAGGAAATTGGAGCTAAGATTATGAAATTAAGATTTGTGTCTTAGACCTGTGTGTTGGCTTGCGAGGTCTTCTGCACTTCCAGATATTATGTAGGAAATTGGATAAATTCCTCGAGGGCAAATGCAACAGATCTGCTTTGAATATATTAATTTGGAAGACACCAGCTTTGCATTGAATAAGGTCATCTAATGAAAGAATATAAATATAGATAAGAAGGGTCTTATTATTGGCTTGCAGAGAATGTCAACAATTAAAGATTGCAAAGAAGGGAACCAGGAAAGAAAACTAAGAAGTAGCAGTTAGTTAGGTATTAAAAAAGTAATAATAAATAAAAAACCCTAAATCATATTTCTATATTTAACAATGACCTTACGACAAATCTCCCATATATCACAAATAAAACTACTTTATTTTTTTACAACATTCTTTTTCTTTTTCTTTTCTTTTCTTTTTTTTTTTTTTTTTTTTCCTGTATTTAGAACAGGGTCTACATGGTCTACAGCGTCTCACTACATAGATCAGACTCATACTGATCTGCCTGTTGTCAGCCTCCCAAGTGCTGGGATTATAGGTGTGCACCACCATGCCCATCTCAGTTGCCATCTCAGCGCACCCCAGGGGCAGGGCCGGCATGCCAGGGAACAAACCCGGGCCACTGTATTCTGCGTAAGCACATGCTTTCGTCAGCTGAGCTCTCAGGCCAGCCCTAGCAACATTATTTTTAACATATTTTAGATACATAGTTGAGCCTGAAGAATTCTAAAACAGATTTGCAGCAATAAATATTTGATAAGAATGTTTAGTTTACAAGGGTAAGTGAATGCAAGGCCAGTGACGGCCTTGAATCAACTCTAGAGAATTAACTGCTTAGGAAAGCACAGGATAAAATGCCAGTGATGCAAAGAATGGAGAGGCATGGTATCATGTTGACAGTAGATAAAGTTAGAAAACTACACTTACTTTTAAGGAGGGTCATAGTGAGAATCTATGTCTGTCTCTGCCTTGGCTTTATGTCGAAGGAGTATACGTCTTATTGTCCTAGATGATGGGAGTTTTGTGGCAATCAATATTCATCCTCTATTCTGGATTGCTTGAAAGGAGGAAATCTGCTTCCTTCCAGGGAAGTCTGCATTAAATCATGCATCTTAGCATTGATACAAAGGCCCCTCTAGTGGGCCCATCCTCGAGACTCCAGAGGAGGCATCTAGGTCCACAGACTCCTTGTGTAAATGCTGAGGACGGCTACTCAACACCTTCTGTAAACTCCTGCCTGCTCCCCACAGGTGACCACTGAAGTCTTCTCAGGAATGTCCTAGATGTTACTACATGTCTCAGAGTGTGCTTTCAGAGGAATCAAACCTCATATACTATTAATATATTAAAAGCACATATTTTAAATAGTGTGTATGTAATGAAGGACTATATTAAGAAAATAATCTCATAAATTTTCCATTACTCTAGAAATAATGTTTAATCCATTTTAATGCTCTAATTCTCTTATGGTATTCTCTTTCTATCTTTTTGCTATAAAAAGCAAGTAAAGTTACACTTCAAGTGAAGTTAACTTCTTTCTCTTAAGCTACGAAGAAAAGAAGAGAGGGAGGTCACACAGGGAAAGGATTCTACTCTTCAATAGCTCTACAGATTTGTTAGATTTATGTGGTTAGCAGAATCCTTCACAAAGTACCTCAAATGTGGCAAACGCTAGCATCACTGTGTGTGTGTGTGTGTGTGTGTGTGTGTGTGTGTGTGTGTGTGTGTGTTTTAAATACAGACATTATAACATATCCCAAGATATCTGATTCTGCTTTTCTGAGGTTCTCTTCTGGTGTATAGTTGTGGGTTTTTATTAGTGGTGGTGTTTGTTTGTTTGTTTTTATATCCACATGGGTTAATGTTCTCACAAAAGTTGAGAATGCTTTATGAATGTAGTGTTCCAGAGCTTCAGTAAGTCGGTTCGTTGTCCTTATTTTTAGGATGCTCTATCACAAGCCTGTCTTTTTATATACCATGCATGGGCCATAAACATAGCCCAGTGGCAGAAGCACGAGCCTGGCAAGTGCAAGGGCCTCAGCTCAATTCCCAGTACTACCCCCCAAAAAACCTTTCTATATCATTCATGTAATCTTTTCCTGTATATCCATAATCCTCACTGTCATGATTGCTTTTTCAATGTAAGCACTTATTATTTCAACCCCCTTTTCAAATTATCTTTCACTAATACTTGAGATAGACATCTTAATAAGTCTTTCTCCTCTTTATAAGTCTTTTTGCACTTTATGGTAAGTCCTTAATGAACAAACAAGTTAGTTTCGTTTCCGAAAAACATCTGTAAGTTGTATTCATCCCTAAGTCCAACAAAATTAGTTATATATGCTTTTGTCATAAAGGTAAAGTGCAAAGCATAAAGAGGTTAAGCCTCCATTCCCATGCATTCCTTCTTGCTTCTAGACATCTGGGCTTTGACTGCACACTGTACCACTGCACACTACCGCACTGTACAGTGAGCACACAAAGCACAACTGTGACAATGTTCAGCAGGCACATGAGCTACTTCTGCAATTTGTTCACATCTGTGTGATGCAAGGTCCATTTGCATCTGAAAGCTTGCCACTGGACTGTTCATGAGTTGGGGACTTACTGTATTCCATATCCCTAATTTCTTTAGATGCTTGTTGCACCAATGGTCTTTTCATATTTTTATTTGTGGGCCATTATATTCATTCATATTGCTTTGTAAAAGTTACACACAAATAGCAGCTTGAGTCATTTACAGGACAATGTACACACCTCAAGATCATAACATTAAGTGAAATAAATCAGGCACACAAGCTCAACTATCACATGATTTCTTTTTATGAGAAACTCAAATTATAAAGGGCAAAATAAAAGACAAATAATAGAAGGCAGGGACATGGACTTTCTCAAATGGAAAAGAGATTAAGGGATGAAGGTGGAACAAGGGAAGGGTAAAGGAACAAAAATATTAAATGTGGGCCAGCCAGATAGCTCAGTGGATTAAAGCACACACTTAAGCAGACACAGATCTGGGGGTTTGATCCCCAGGGTGCCTTGCCAGCCCTGCCCCTGGGGTGCACTGAGATGGTGATTGAGACTAGATGTGGTGGCCTGCACCTGTAATCCTAGCACTTGGGAGGCTGAAAAACAGAAGGATCATTACAAGTCCAATCTGAGTAGTGAGACCCTACAGAGACTGTACTAAATATATTTTAAAAATATTAAATGTATATATTACATATGTACCAACTCCACTCAAGGAATGTAAACGATATGTACTATAGACATGTACAAATAAGGATAAAACATTTTTTTAAATACAAGTTTGTTATTCCTCTGATCCACATTTTCTCTACTTTGGGTCTTACTAGGTTATAATCAGAGCATTAGGCATGGTGAATTCATCTAGTGTCCTTCGAAATTATCCACACCCACTGCATGCTGGTGGCAGGCGGAGGGCTGCTATTTGCAGCACTAAACTTGAGTTCACATTTTCCTTAGTGACTCTCTGGCAGGGGGTGCACTGGGTCTTCAAGAGCCTTGCCTCAGTTGGCCTCATGTCCTTCTGAGGTTTCAATTCTCTGAGTTCTTGTGCTACTTGTCAGAGATGACTGTGCTTTGCAAAGGCGGGATGTTAGGTGAACCTCAGCAGGAATAATCTGATTTCAAAGTCACCTAATTAGTAACCTCAACTGCATCTGCCAAATCACTTTTGCCCTGGCATATATAATATATCCATGGGAATAAAATCCATGAGTGTCAGGGGCTGTGTGGAGTGCATAGCCTGGTATTTTGTAGTTCTTTTTTCCACAGTAGCAAACTTTCTTTCATCCTTTCATGTGTCAAGCTGAGCTCCCCAGCTAATCTAAGAAGTCACCAACAAGGCCAAGAACCTTCTCCCATGACTGCCTTGCATGTACAACTTCTAAAACCCTCGTGTTTGTGGAGATGCTCAATGTGTGCTAGAGCCATCTCTTTGAGGTGGATGCCACTCTAAACTTGGATGCTCAAGTGAAGGACACAGGGGTCAAACAAACAGGTTAAATACATTATGCATCTACTGTGTGTAAGTGAACTGTATGCTCTGTGACTTGTATTCTGATAAAGATGTTAGAAAGACCACCTGATCCTTCCTGTCGCACCCACTTCCTGGTCTTCCAGAGCAGTTATGTGTTCTGTCTCCATCTATACTGCAGCAGCCTCCCATCCAGCACACATTCTGCAAGTTACTTTTCACTTAAGATTTGTTCTTAGGGACGCAAGGTAGTTCAGTAGACTAAGCCCTTGCTTAGGTAAGCACAGGAGTGGGAATTCCATACCGGTAGCCACATGCTGCGCTGGACCCACCCCGGGCATGCTGAGCCAGTCCAGGCATGGTGGCGCATGCCTGTAATCCCAGTGCTGGGGAGGCTGGGAACAGGAGCATCACCAGGAGTCTGAGCTGAGGCTCTTCCCCACCCACACTCACTCAGCAGCACATACTTCTTTTATTCCTTCAGAAAATGTGCACTTTAACTGCCTTTAAAAAATAAACACTGACTACTCGTGTCAACATAGTGTTACTCATATACTGGCATAAAATTAGATAAAAACATTGCATTCATTATCTGGCTTACTTGAATCACTCACAAGTTTACAAGGCTCATAAAAATAAGTAAATAGTATGTGAAGTAATATAAAATTCTAATCACATTTTTTCTATTAAACTTGATGATGCCACATCATTCAGATTACATATTGCCCATCAACTTCTCTAAGAAAAAGTAGTAACAGCTTGAGAAATAATATAGAAAAATCACTTATAAAATATGGAGTACTGAGAATTTGAAACAGAATTCTGAATTCCCATTTTCCCAATGGCCTCAATATGTATTTGTTTAGTGAAAAGAAATTATGCATTTATCATCAGTGCAGGAAAGAAATGTATAACCTCTACTCACTACTTGAAATGATAGAATAAGAAAGTCATTATCGCACTAACGTTACAGGAAATGTCACCAGAGAGTGTACTCTCCATATAGAGATGACTCACAGAAAATGCAATTCTGCTCACTCACAAAGAAAACAAAAGGGAGTATGATACACACTGTGCAGACACTCATAGTTTTCAGCTGATAAGTTTTTTAAAAGCCACCAGGAAATGAAATGCACCATTGCAGTTTGGGCATAAATTCCTGAAAAATTCTATTTAATGGACAGGGAAATTTCTCCAAATTTCGGTATTATTAGACGTGTGGACAACTTAAACTGTGTATGGCATAAAACCGGAACACTCTTTCCTGTAAGCTGCCACTTGGCTGTCGACTCGGCTTGCTCTGTATCAAATCTGGTAGTTTAGGATCAGTTCTAAGCATTGTCTCTGGCAGGACACGTTGGTACAATAAGCCAAAATTACCAAAAGCATTGCAAGAGGAAAAAAGCTGAGGGGAATGGGAGAGAATCTCTCCATAAAAGCTAATCCCTCATGAACAGCGTACTTAGAAACTGTCTGCAGGTAATTACATTCAGGTAACTTGATTTGAAAATGCCAAGTTCACACAATGGTTCATTTAATTCCATCTGGTGTACAATAATACATTCTTTAATGGATACATTGATTTAAATGAAAAAATCACCTCAGATATCAAAAGCTCACATTGCCTTGGTAATTATAAAATCACACATCAAAAATTAGAATCTGAAGTTATCCTGCAATGGTTATCTATAAAAAGGGAAATTAAGGCAATGAGTTTTAGAAATGAGTTTTAGACTTCTCACTGCCTAAGTCTCTCCTAATCATGGTCTATCTTTTTAGTAAAAAACATATATTTAGGGGGAGATTGGGTCAGGAATTCTGATATCTTGAGCAGAAAAGTAAATTAATTAAGTACATATACAAATTATTAAATATACTCAAAAGTATTTTAAGAAGATCTTTGGGACTTGGAATGGTGCCACTGTTCCAGGCGAGGCCAGGGCCACGTGACTCCCACGGCCTCTGCCCTCTGTCCAAGCTGTTGCTGAGCCCAAGGGACTTGGCTTTCTGCAGCCCAAACACCTGTGACCTAGGACACCTTGGTGATCAACTTGGAATGGGCAAAGCCTTGGAGGTCTTTGAGGAATATGACTTGTGCCTCTTAATGGTTTGTCTGCTAAACCCATCTCTTCAGTTCTGTTTTAACGGGGGAATGGGGACAGGCAGGGCATCTCACAGCAGGAACACAACTAACCATTAGTGGAGTTGGTGCATAAACCTTCTATTATGCCAGTGATGCCTACTATGAAACAACTAGTACAGCAAATTAAGGAAGAACTGTGCAGGGGCCAGGGGTGGCACATGAAAAGCAGTGGCTACCTACGACTGGAAGGTGAGGACTACAGGGGATATGCATTGGTCAGTGGGTATATATTTTCTGTTGTAGGATTGATGACTTTGGGGCATCTGATGTACAGAAAAGGGACTATACTTAAAGTACTGTTTTATACTTGAAATTTACTCTAAGAAAGTAGATCTCATATCTCTGTCCTCAAAACAACCCTCCAAACATAAAGGATAAGAAGGTGAGGGCTGGCTTGATAGCTCAGCAGACTAAAGCACCTGCTTAGGCAGAGTACAGAAGCCAGGGTTCAATCCCTGGTGTGCCATGCTGGCCTCACCCCCAGGGCATGCTGAGAGGGTGATAGAGCCTGGGCATGGTGGTACATGCCTGTAATCCCAGTGCTTGGGAGGCTGAAAACAGGAGAATCATTATAAGTCTGATCTATGTAGTGAGATCCTGTAGACCCTGTAGACCCTGTCCTAAAATAGAGAAAAGAAGGTGAGCTGATAGATTGACTATTTCGATCATTTCACAATGCATTACGAATCACTGTGTATTCTTTTCAACCTTGAACAATAGCACAATTTTATTTGTCACAATTTTGCATCAAAACTGACTAGGAAAGTGAGAGTAGAAGTGACAGGTACAGGGACAGGGACAGGGACAGAAACAGGGACAGGACAGAGACAGGGGCAGAGACAGAGACAGGTCACACTGCAGACAGTCAGCCAGCTGGTGAGCCAGACATACAGAGACAGAGACAGACAGACAGACAGACAGACAGACAGACAGACAGACAGACAGACAGACAGACAAAAAGGGTCCCCAGCTGTACTTTTCAGGAATACAATCAATCAGAATGGGCCCCAAGTAAAATTCATCCTTTAAGGAAACCACAGCCAAGTTATTCTTTGGAGGAAGAATATCGTAGGCAGAGGACTTCAGATGAGACTAGCAGATGTGTTACCGCAAACAGCAGACACCAGCTCTGGCAGGAAGGTGATCCTGGCATGGGCTGCAATGTGCCTGGAAGGAAGCAGGAAGGAGGGAGGGAGGCTAACAGCACTAGCTTTTGGTGTATCAGGGGGCTCAGGACAGCTCTATGCAGAGTGGCTCCAAGCTATTCCCACTGCCCTGGATTTGAAGCTGCCTGGCAGCAGTCCTGTCTTGAAGCCAGTGAAGGATTTGTGAATTTTGGGGACATTGCAGCTGCTTACTCATAAGGATGACTTTGCACAATCTCTGTTTTAAGTCAAAAAACGAACCCAGACACCTCTTAGTCAATGATCTCTGGCAGGAACTGTCAACCAGCTTATGAAGACTGCGAGGACTCAGTCTGGTTTGGGCTGAAAGTGTCCTTCTTCCCCATGCATAAAAGCTTGGGATATATTTATTGGCTCACAAATGATTAAGATCCCACTCTAAAATTATGTTTGTTCTCTGTTAATTTAATGTTGAGTGCACAGTTGATGCTCATAATTAAAAGTAAAAAATATTTGAACTACAGCTCATCTTAAGGATAGAAATCTATTTGAGTCTGATTGTTACATACTGGAAATCCTGATTTCTTTCCTCTGGTTGATAAAGAGTAAGCTTCATGGTATAAAGGAGAGTTAAGAACCACTGCTAACAATGAACTCTATCACCTCCTTCAGAGTCCAACAGACACTCAGCAAGCTTCCTTGGGGTGTACAGAAAGGTGCCTTTTGACATTCTTGTGGGCATTATTCCAAAAAGTTTTGATCTGGAGCAGACTGCTGTGGGGAAGGCATGGTGATTGGTGCTTCAAGCCATTCCTTCGCAGAAGGACCCTTTTGAAGCATGACTGCTGAAGGAGAAAGGGGTGTTAGCTCTAGAGAGACAGCTCTTCCTGCCCTCTTATGTCCCTTTTGAAGGCTGCATACTTCGGAGATGGCAGTTTGTGATCATTTTAGGTGATGCCAAAACCTCTTTCCTCTGCACACCAGATGCATTTCCCATTTTCCAGTTTCCAAGTAGCCTGACACTAACAAACAGTGGCAAACAGCTCTTGGAGAAACACGACTTTAAGATAAAACCTTAGCTTTTCTCTGTAAGTGATAAACCATGCGGTATCCTAGTAGCTGTTCATTTCCTGCTGCAATTTTTTTTCTGTTCTCAAGCTATAAAGTCAGTTTTTAAAGCTCCAATTAGATTTTATATTTGAGTATTTGTCTCTATCATATAGTCTTTTACACAAATTATAGTTATTAATGAAACTTCCTTGCCTTCATGTACACTTGGGCTTTAAATGCATATTTAAATATTAACAAGGCTCTGATTTAGATTCAGAATCATGAGTAGCAACGCTAATGGAAGTACTTTGCTCTTGTCTTGTCTTGTCTTGCTTCTATATTATATTCATCAGAAAATCTAATTAGCAACACAAAAATGCAACATGACTTCCTATGTGTATTTTAGTTCACTTCCAGCACCTCTGCTTTTAGGAGTTTGGGAAGATGAACATGTTTAGCACAAGGTGGAAGCACTTTTGTTGCATAGTAATTTCAGGTGAATTTCAAAGTATATACTTCTTCACCCAGTTGCAATTTCATTCCCCCACTCTCAAATTAGGTATTTATAATTAATCAAAAAACTAATGTTCTTCTTGTCTTAATCTTGCATATACTCACTCCCTTGATTGCTTTAGTTTGCTAATGAGCTCAGGGTCAGAAGTTTTGTTCCTGTGTGATTTATCTGTGCCTGGAGGAAATTTGGTTCAAAGGCTTCAAAACCCAGTTTCATTTTAGTCAAACACTTGCACTATAAGGCAATGTTAACCCACCATTTTACAGTATAACCAAAAAGTCTTTCCTTTCCTTTCCTTTCCTTTCCTTTCCTTT
>NW_004524701.1:1374721-1401122 GCF_000260255.1 Octodon degus | reverse complement strand
GCTTTGATATTTTTTCTTTTTTCCTTATTATTATTTTAAGGAGAAGAATATAAAAACAACAAAGACCAAAACAAAACAACACACAACACACAAACTCAAGCTTTAATCTGCATTTACACTAATGACTCATAGCAAAAAGAGGGCATTTATGCGTACTCCTCCTCTTCCCAACCCATTTGTCTTCTACTACACTGCTAGACCAAGGATTAAGAGCTGTGCCTGCTTTCCTCAGTGCATGGTAGGAAGGAAGAGCACAGAACAGAAAGGATGATGAATTTATCTCTTTCTTCTAATATAGTGGAAGGCGAATTTAGGCAAGTTACATAAGTTTTTTAACCTAAAGAAAACAAACTTCTCACATTCCTATATCACCAGTTCATTTTTCTCTTTTTTATAGTAGCCAAAACTGTAGAATTATCTTTGATTTCCTCTTCAGCTCATTCACTTTTCAACCTTCTCTAATCTCTGGTTTGCCTCCATAGTACACCAAAGTAGTTCATGCTAAGATTATCAATGACCTTCACATTTTAAATTTATGCTTCAGGTCTTCATATTACCTGAACACTCAGCAGCATCTGACCCTGCTGATGACCTTTTCCTTCTTGAAGAACCCTCTTATGTATTCCTGGCCAATCACTGGTGTCACCGACTATCAGCCTCCTTGCAGCACTCCACTGCTGATGTCAACAACAGAAATGCTGCTGAAGTCCGGTACTCAGTTGTAGGCTACTACTTTTCTCATCATGTACTCTCCTTGGATAATTCTGAGCACAACCATCTCCCAATTTGTATTACATTCTGTATCATGGTTTTCCCTAAGTTGTATAACTCTCTTCATCCCAACTGTTTGTTTATTCAACACGTGCACTTGGGTGTTTCACAGACTGCCTCTGAGAACTGAGACCACATTTGTCAAACTGTCGTCATTGTTTGTTCCAGTAAACCTTTACACAGAAAAGGTAATACTGTAATCCTATAAATAACCACATTGTTTGCTTGGGAAAATTCTCGCAGATCAATTTGGAGACAGCAGTCTACTACCTGAGAAATCAGTGTACTTATCAAAACCGACTTCACAAATCTTCCCTCAGTATCCAGCCATTCTAACCTGATGCTGCCCAGTAAGAATTATTTCTCTGTTCTAGAAAAATTATCATAACACTTGATTCCAGGCCTCCAAATTTAAGAAGTACCTCAACAGTGATGCACTTGTTTGATACACTGAGACCCTTGGGGGAGTCTCTTGTGTAGTAAGTTCTAGGATATTTCATTTTGCTTTATTAATAGATAGTCCAGAGATAATTTGAGAGTTTGAATAATTCCAACTTAACCTGCCCAAGAAAAAAATTTAAGGATTTTTGTCATAAATTTGCTCATCTTTCCATATATAATATTTTAATAAATGATTGGTACATCTGACTTTATTAACAAAATATATCAGTTACTTCCTTTATTGACCTAGTTTTCCATCTACCAAATTGTGTTCTGTTACTTCTTCTCCAGCTAACATTATTTCAATAAATGAGGATAAAATTTGTAGTGCATGTAATGTCATCTGGTCTCATGTTTTCTGTGAGAGAACAAGGAGTGGAAAGAAGAGGTGGCAGTGGCAAACTGTGTGCCTTGCACAGGCAGTAAGAACATGTATCTGCTCTGCATATTATTTATAAACAATAAAATAACTTATACTCCATTCATTTTTCATTATTCAATAAATGTACAATACTTTCAATAATAAATACTCATCCTTGTTAGGGAGATAAGTCACATGACTTCATGTTTAATTCCCATGATTACTTTGACAGTGTTCAATTTTACCAAAAGGAGTTTGTTTAGTGGGCGCTTAGAAATATTACTGTGACCTCTGCTATTAGGTGTGTTGCCCTTTGCTAATGGTAGCCTGTGTTGACTGCATGTCTCCATTTAAAAGCTGATACCTCACTCTAGAAGAGATGTACATCTTTTAATCTTTGCAAAAGAAGTGTAACTGTTTCAGGATTTCCTTTGCAGCAGATTCTAATTTCATTTATTCATTAAAAAATATATATATTGAGCAAAATTATGTGGCAGCTTTTAGTGCAGAAACAGAGGAGATAATAGTGAACCCAAAGAATACATCCTTGCTTTACAGTGGTGACTATCAAGTGGAACCTTCAGTCAACAAAGATGATACATAAATAATATAAATTTATAACACACAGCATAAATATTGCTGGACAGATAACATTTATAGTATGCTAGGTGAAAAAATTAAGCAGGGCACAATGAGAGATGTGTGTGCGTGTATGTGTGTGAGTGTGTGTGTGTTGGACAGGGAAAGGAGGTGTGTGTGCATGTGTGTGTGTGTGTTGGACATTTTAGATACAGTGGTCTTTCACTTAAAATCTGTACGTTACCAGGTAACCATTTAATGTCTTTTAAAAATAATCACCACTCCCACTCAATATTTCTTGCAGTTGCTCCAATATCAAATTTCCCTGAACAGGAAATACTTTATATTAAAGCTGTTTTAATTACATGATGTAGTCAGGGAGGACATATTTCAGTTAGTTATGGTGGTAAGAATAATTATGTCAAAAACCTTACTTCACTGGTGACAGCTTTGTGTGTGTGTGTGTGTGTGTGTGTGTGTGTGTGTGTGTGGTACCAGAGAGACCAAACTCAAGACCTTGCACCTGCCAGGCAGGTGCTTATGGCACTGAGCTATCTCCTCAGCCCTTTGACAATCATTTTGTGCACAGTAGAAAAGTCTATTTTTCAATAGGGAAAAAGAAACACTTCTCCACTGTGGGTGGGAGTGCAGATTAGTATAAGCACTGTGGAAATTCTTTGGAAGACTAGGATTGGAAGTCCCATTGAACCCAGCTATTCTCTTCCTGTGTATTTTTTCACAAGGACTGAAAACATCATACCACAACAATATATGTGTACCCATGTTTATAGCAGTGAAATTTGTCATAGCTAAATCTTAGAAACAACCCAAATGCCCGTCAACTGAGGAATGGATAAAGAATATGAGGTATGTTTACACAGTGAAGTATCATTCAGCTATAAGGATAAATTTAAGGTTTCTATCGGTAAATGGATGCAACTGGAAACCATATTCTTAAGTGAAATAAATTAGACCTACATGTGCAAATATCTTATTGTCTCCTTTGTGTGGGAATCTGAAAAAGAAAATAGAATCTGAAGGGTAGAATAGATACTAACAAGGCAATGAACTTATTCAAAAGGAAGGAATTACTGAGTTGAGAAGGACAGGAGAGGGAGTAGGGGAAAAAGATTTATCTGTGTATATAAGCAGGATGGTTTGGACAACTGTACTGTGGATTTCTACTGGTCTATGGAAGGGAGTAGATAATGCTTAATTTGTTTTGTCTCTTTTTTTAATTGTTTGTCCTTTTTCTCTTCTTAATTTTGCATCTATTTCTTTCTGTTTTTTCTTTCTTCCAATTTTGCATGCCTATATCTGGTAATATGAATAACTGGTTGGAAGACAGCACTATGCATTACAACAAATACTGTGAAATTCATATTATTTTGTTAAGTGAAATCCTGTACCACCTGTAATTTTTCTAACTACTATTTTCTTTAAAAAAATAAAAATTAAAAAGCCTATTTTCAGTAAGTTCTCCAAAGTGTTTATAGTTTTTATTTTATTTTCCTTCTTTTCCTTTCTCATCCTTGCTTTTCTCCCTTGTGTAAACTTATTCACATCTATTTTTAGACTTCAGAAATTCTTTAGCAGTGTATGAACCTTCCTTGTTAAATAAAGAATGTTGAAACTGCACCAAAAGCCCACTTCTCCTGAGTTTCCAATCTGCATGACAAGGAAGAGTGGTTTGTTCTTGGAGATGTTTCAATCAGCTAGGATCAACACTGAGGAAAAACAAAACCACTGATTTGGCATTCCTTTCATGCTCATGAAAATGGATGTGAAGTATGGGAACAAGGACAGCATTGCATTTGGACTCTAATAGGTTCACAAGTCAGGCCAGCTCCCTGTTCTCCACAAACGCAGCTTATGGACAGTGGGGAGGGTGGTTTTTGTCAGATAACTTTAAGCTAAGCCTCAAGTCCAGCCAGACCCTGTCCGAAAGAGGGTGGAAGGGTTTCCAGAGCAACTAACATTGTTTTTATTACAAGTAAATTTTAACATCAGGAAGTCATGGAAGCCTTTGTCTCTTAGTGGAACAATTATCCTTGGCAGAATGCAGTCAAATCACTCTGTTTGGATCCAGCTGAGATGTACTCCACAGCCTGGATGTGGAATAAGAAAAGTTTTAAAGAAAACAAATCAGAAAGCAATAAATGGGTGCATGCTTATGTGTGTAAACCAATTAAAATGCAAGGCTGGGCAACTTTTCCTGTTCCTTATGAATGTTCTTTGTGTTTTGGGAAAATAAATACTAAGTGGTTTAAGCTAATGACTAGTTAAAAAATTGTAAATACATTTTAAAAAGTCTTTTATATACTTACCTATTTTATACAGGGTCTCACTATGCAGCTTGGACTTACAGTATGGTGATCCCGCTGTCTCAGCCTCCCCAGCACTGGGATTGCCTACGTGTGTCACCACACCTGGTTTCAGTGGTCAGCATGGCGTACCTGGATTTCCAGGGGGGCTGTGGCATACTGTACCAGGAATCAAGCCTGAGTCCTTGTGTTTGCCATGCAGGCACTTAACCCATTGTGCTATCTCCACAGCTCCAAGTTCAAAGAATTTAGAACAAAATTATTTGCTATTTAGAAAGCTGAGTATCATCACTAAGTTTAAGTTGTGTAGAAAAGCAGAGTGAATGGTTGCTGTTCTCAGATGAGACCCTAGAATAACCGATTGAGCACGCTCTCTCAAAATGCCCAAAAGCAGAAATCAGGCGAGAAGCGTTTACGGACTACAGTAGAGGTCGTAGGGAATAAAATAAGCTTGCAGTTACTTAAATAACCTGCTAGATACACCGCACCAATAGCAGCTCTAAGGCAGTTTAAAGAAAGGAAGGAGAAAATTACTGTGAAGAACATCAAGAATCTAACTTAGCTTGCTGCATATTTGCCTGTCAAAAAGGGGCCTGTGATGTCACTTATTCTTTCTCCTGGTAGAATATGATGTTAACACTCTCTAAAAGGCAAACATGTCTTTGTGTTTGTCCTACCTGTAAGATATGAGTTCGGGGCTGAGGCAAACCAGACAGCCAAGTGGGCCCGATGTGTCAGCCATCAGAAAAACCCATGATAAGAGTCTGAGGGAGGCATTTCCTACATAGAGAGGGCAGGAGCAGAGCACAGGACCCAGCCTGGTACCGCAGCTCTTCAGCACTATGGACAGCCAGTCAGAAAGCTGGATTTTCCACCTTCATTTGAATCTGATGCCATTTGCAAGACCAACCAGAAAGGCCTATTTCTTTTCCTGCCTTTGTGAATTTCAACAATGTATTCAATGACATTTCATTAAGCCTATTTTCATGGGCCTGCATTAGTAATTCACAATAACGAGATTCATTTTGGTATACTGGTATACACACTACAACATATTTTAATCCTCACTCCCTCACTCTCCCATCCTGTCCCCTTCAACTGGTTCCTTTCCTTAATTCCCAAGTACACCTAATATTTTTCTGTCATCTCTTGTTTTGTTGTATTGTTCTTATATGAGCGAGCATGCAATAGTTAACTCTCTACCACTAGCTTATTTCACTTAACATGATAGTCTCCAGGGCTGTGCATTTTCCTCAGAATGGTACAGTTTCATTTTTCTTTGTGACTCTATAACATTTTACACCATATTTTATTGTATTATATATAATCTCACGTTTTCTCTCTAGGTTCGTCTGCTGATGACATCTACCCTTTCCCCACAGTATCTATTGTGACTTCCATGGTTATAAGCACAGGTAAGCATGCATTACTATAGCATTCTGCAACAAGGAGTGGTAAAACATCATCAGATAGGATTTCTATTTCTGGGAGGGATCTCCATCCTCACTTCCGTAGTGGTTGAAGCAACAGTGTAGAAGAGTTCTTTCTTCAGCACATTCACAATTCTCAATTCATTGTCTTGCACACTCTTTTTTTTTTTTTTTCATTCTTTTAGTGGAGGGATGTTATAGGATGTTTGCTTGATTAGGTATTTTGTTGAATTGAGCCCAGGGCCTTCATACAGAGCCATACTGCAATTTCCTGGTTTAGCTGCCCAGAATTCTGGGATTACAGATGCTATTACCATACCCAGCTTGCCTTGTATATCCTTGATGATACTATTCTAGTTGGAGTGAAATAAGATATCAAAGTAATTTGGATTTACATTTATTTATCTGTCTTTTTAGTTAATCTTTTAATTATTTTTATATACATTTGCAGTGTACAGTGATCACACTCACTGCGCATCTGCACTCTTTACTTTTAGCCTTTCATTTGTGGCACCGTTACAGGGTAACTCAAGAATCTCTTGCATGTGGTGACACCCAGTCAGAAGACGCTGTTCTTGGTGCTGTCGTTAGTCTGGGGAAGCCAAGGGAGGTTTTTCCATATGATTGTCTTAGGTCTTTAGAGTAGGAGACAGAAGGCAAACTGGATTTTGGACATAAGAGGCCGCATCCTCTTGTCCTTGGGGCCACCGTGAGCCTCGTTACGAGCCCACTCTTGCCCTGTACAGCCCTCTTCTGCCTTCAGCAAACATGCACCTCTGCTGCCTTTCAGGTCAATCTCGTCTCATGCTTTGTTCAGAACACCAGGTACTTGGAAAGCAGCCCTGTGTGCTACCTCAACCAGAGATGCCTTTGAATGTTTTTACTAATCATGCATAAGGACACTAGGAAGAAAACAAAGAAAATATGTTAAAAAATGTTCCCAATTCCTGGGACTGAATATGCAAAAGACTTATACTGAATCCAACAGACAAATACTTTTGTTCTGAGTTGCTGGTCATTTGTCTGTTTCTGTGGTCAGGGTACTCATGGAGAACAGTAGGGATATCCGCCAGCAGCTTTGGCCACTTCTATGCGACAAATTATTTTCAATATAATCTTTTTAGGCAAAATTTAAATCTATATTTGTGACTTAGAAATACCCTGTATGGAGGTGTTTAGGAACTCGAAATATCGGTATCCATGACTATCCCCCATGTTGCCTGTTTCTGGTTCACCACACCGTTTTTCAAATGACCAGGCAAGTGCGAGGACCCAGGTACAATCCCCTACAATATTTCTAACTCAGCCTCCCCCCACCATTTTTTTCACTATACTCCTATTCATTTTAAAGAATTATTGGCTATTTTATGTAACACAATTAGTATGATCTTTTTGTTTTAGTTTAGCTATTTTGTATCTTGTTTGTTTTTAAACCACAACAATTTGCACTGGTTTAATAACAATAATAATACTAATAATAATAATAATAATAGTAATAATAATAGTAAAGGACCTCTCTATAGTCCTAGTAGTGTATGGTAAAATACACAAGAGAGACAATGCTCTTTTGTGGAAATGAGTATTATTTTCTTGATTCGCTTTGTAAAAGCATCATTCTTTTTTTTTCTATCTTATTGAACATCAAAGCACTTGTCCAAGACTCTGAAGTGTGACCAATCACAATTTTCCCAAAAAGAAGCTATGTTTTGCCTAAGGAAATAAAAAAGTCTCTCTAGTAAAGATCACAGACATATAGTGGTGTTCTATCTCTTTAGTAGTGTTTTAGCTTTCCACACTTCATTCTTTTTCTAAAATTTTCCTATACAGTCAATTTCTAGTATAAACAAAACAGATAAGACTCTATAGTAAACATACTTAACATATTATTTTCAAAGTACTGTAGTAACAGAAAACATTTCTAAATTGCAATTAAATCTTAGATTTTATGAAAATGAAATTAAGTTTGTTTACTTTCTTTTAAGTGGGTCAGTAAAAAAATTAATACAAACTTTAAGAAATTTTTCCCCTAAAGCATACTTTGAAAACGTTGGGCTGGGGAGGAAGCTTGGTAGTCTAAACACCTGCCAGGCAAGTGCGTGCCTGTAATCCCAGTGCTGGGGAGGCTGAGACAGGAGGATCACTATGAGTCAGAGCTGTATCGACAGTCCCTGTACCAAATAAACAAATAAATAAATAAATATTTTAAAAAGAGAGGAAAGACATTTTTGCACTATTTAACAATCATTTGGTGGCTGTTGAATATTTACATAAAGTAAACATTTAAGAGGAATATAATTCTGCTAATTAGTATAATTAGACAGGTATTTTTGAAATTTTCAATTAAAATAGTCAAACTTAAAAATGAATATTTGCTTTATGAAACCATAACACTATTTTTTTAAACCATAATACTATTAAAGTTGGCATAGTTTGTCTTGTTTGACCAAGGTAAGAAGAAAAAAAGAACAAAACAAAATCTAAAGATTTATAAAGAATCTAAGCTGATAAATTTATTTGGATGGATGGCTGGCTGGCTGGATGGATGGGTGGTAGAAGGGTGGATGTATGTAAGGGTTAGCAGATAAATATAAAGAGACAGGTTGACAGGAAACAAGTTTGTAGATCAAATAATATAGACTGTTTATTATGCTCATAGCATCTTTGCACTGGCTCTGGTACTCCAGTCATCAGACGTCACTATCAGAAGAGCCTGATGTCACCATGTGAGTCCATGTTATTGATCCACAGAAATACAGGTGTAGAGCTCATGAGGGCTGGGCAGCTGGCCTGCCAGCCCACCCTCCTGCGGGGGACAAAGAAACCCTCACTCGAAATTGTAAACAGATCTCTGTGAAGGGGAAGAAAATTCTCTCTGCGCACTACCCTGAATGGCAAAGAAGATTTACATTTTTTGCACATTTATTTGCTCTGGGGAAAATAAACGTGTAAATTGTTCTGAAACAAGACAAGAGCTCTAGACCTCTTGCTTCTAAGACATATTCACTATCCAATCATCATTTAAATTTGTATTTGTTATGCTTAGAAAGCCTAGAATGTGCAGCAACATGAAAATATTCATGGAAAATCATCTGCTTACAATGCTATTATGATTAGTTTTTCTTTAAAATACTGTTAGATATATTGTTGGTTTTATTAGGAAACACATGTAAGTTCAATAAAGTGCTTTATTGCACTGCCTCTGAAAACTGGGTTTTTATATATATATGTTCATAAGTATGCAGAATATGAATGTGTATGAAAAGTCAGATTTCTTTTGCTCTCTCTTTTCTTGCATAAAATGCTAGAGATAGGCAAGTTACTTAAAAGTAGAGTTTACTCATGACGCCAAATCTTTGACCTGAGTGTATGTGCATGAATACAAAACAGAGATGCCATGTCTGCGCTTCTCGGTTTGAGTTTCTCCAGCAGTTAGTGCCTGACTGGAGCTAGAGCAGGGGCTCTTGGGAGGATGGCTGGGTAACATCCACGCAAAGACACAGGGGTGTCACACACAATTTATTCAAAATATGTGATAAAAATTCAGGCTCTACTCACCCAGCTGCTTATATTTGGCTCCCACAGAGAAGTCAACATAGTAGCTGCTTCAGTTGCTTAAATCAGTCTCAGCAGATACTTGGAAACCTGCACTCTACTGGACCGTGTGCATAAGATGTATAATAATTCAAGATGTGGGAGTTGAAGAAACCTGACTGTAAAGCATGTTGAAAACAGCAACATAAGAAAAGTGTGTCTATTTCAGAGGAAAATCATATTTTTTTCCCATTTGCCAATAATACTTCACTTTTCTGAACGCATGAGATCTAACTCAAGGATTTTAGGGCCGAATGCATGTCCTATGGCATAGTGATCTTTACATAATTATTGCTTACTTTCTAAAATCTTTGTATATATCATAGTTTCTTTGAGTTGCATATATACATATGTCAAGAAGTACTTGCTGAATTAATGATGTACTTTATTTATATTTTACTATATTTTTCTGGATGCTAATTGATGCTCTAAATGAATTTGTTTTTTATTGAAAAACATTTCAGGGGCCGAAGAGATAGCTCAGTAGAATAAGCACTTTCCTGGCAAGCTCAGGGTCCTGAGTTCAATCCCCAGTACCACAAAAGAAAAAAGAAAAACATTTCAAAACATAGGAAAGTGGCTATAATTATTCTAATCTGATAATAGTTAGATAATATGAGCTTTTAAATACTTCAAATAATTTGAGAGATATAAGTATTGATCTAACAATATATTGGATTGTGTAAAAATAAAAACAGCCTGAATAGTACTTTGATAAGATACAAAATAGAACCTTCAAATTAAACAGTGGCTGTTTTAAAATAAATTTAATAAAATGGTGACCACAGTGTTCTTTGCTTTCTATGCTACCTTGAGTCACATTGTTTTCTTAATAGCAATGAATCCAACAGACATTTATCATGTATAAAACATAATGATGCTTTTAGTCTCTTTAATTACTTCTACTGTTATATGTTCTTCATATTAACTTTTAACAATTCCCAGTTTAAACTTGAAAGAAAAAAAAGACAAATACTAAACTCATTAAAGTAGAAAGTCTGAAAGTGTATGAGGTTGTTACTCCCCTAATAATTACAAGCTAAATATATACTTTTAAAAAATAGTTGAGACGAATTAATAAATAGCACATCAGAAAGAGGTTATATTGGGAAGGAAGGGAATCTTAAGATTAAATATTTAATGTCTTCATAAAAGACTTATCTTTCTAATTATGAAATACTTCATGCATACGCTTAAGAAATTGTGCTATTGTAGGCCAGCCATTGTCAAAGTGTGATTCCAATACCTTTTAAGCAGTTCTTTAAGGTTAAAATTATTTTCATAATAATAGCGGGATACAGCCTTTCTGTATGGTGACATTTGTAATAATGGAGCAAAAGCAAGGCTGGATCAAGGGGCTGTCCTTAGGCCAGCAGTCAGAGAAGCTGGTCTTCCCCCGAGGCAGACGCAGTGGCCACCGCCATCCAGCACTCTCCTGTACAGATACGGCCAGAAGGCTGCCAGACTGGCTTCCAAATGCCTGGAAGCAATCGGTATGCATTTTATTATGCATTTCCTTTTGAGTACATGTTTTTAATAATGCGTGTGCATAAAGCACAATTATGTTCTTATAGTTTAATTATCTAGAACTCAGAGAAGATGTAAAACAGAGTGGCAAAAACAATTAAATTACTTAAAAGTAACTCAATGATATAAAAATTCACACTGTAAGATCAGTGTGTAGTTTCTATGTTACAGCATGAAAAGAAAAGTGAAAGCAGTTCACTGTGGATTCTGTTCTCTGTGGAAGTTCCCTGAGACAATCTCTTTTTCAGTTGCAGGTAGTGAAAGAAACTTAAACTCTTAAATTGACTTGCTTCTGTGAAACCTAAGACAGCCATTATACTGTTAAGACTCCTAAATCTGATGCCCTATCTAAAATGTTGTTAGCCCTTCCCACTAATTCCTACACAGATATGGGTGGCGTATGCATCTCTTTCCTCAGGGGTCTTGCGCTGCTTTGGGGAGACCAGAGCTGGGCACAGTATTTAAGATGCCGCGCACAGCCCAGAAGTGGAGTCACCAGATCTGCTAAAACACAGAGATGAGGTTCAGCTGGTTTCCCAAGTTCTCAGTAGGATTAAGCCTCACTACTCATTGCTTGAAAGCAAAGCATTGGCTGTCTTTCCTTTTCTACCCTTTTCCACATTCTTTTTTCAAAGTTTCCCAGAATCACCTCTTAAATAAATGACTTTTACTTGAATCTATTTAACACAGTCAGAAACACAGATAATAAAGCTTTCTTTTTCCTCTTCCTCTTCCTCTTCCTCTCATCCTCGTCCTCGTCCTCGTCCTCCTCCTTCTTTCACCGAAGGCTTACTTTTGTCTCTCTTGGTTGAGACAAAATACTTAATGTCCACAATTAAGGAAGAAAAAGTTTATTTAGTTCACAGTTTATGGGGGTTTCAGCCCATAATCAGCTGGATTCAAGGCAGCATGACATGGCAGAGGGTCAACAGTTCATGGTAGCTGAAAAGAGCAAAGCAACAAGAGTGGAAAGGGGAAAGGAGCCTCTTCGCTCTATTGTATGAAGGTTACCTGCCTTAGGGCGGGGGCAGCACTCACATGACCAATTCCAGCACTAAACAATGCAACAGTGTCTAGTGCTCACTAGACGAGCTCTAGATTCAGCCACTCCAAGAAGTGCAACTTCCAGGACTGCACAAGACTTTGGAGGCACATCCAGACACAACAATAAAACCACTGCATGTTATTCATATGTGAACACAGTTTCTGGTATAGAGTAAGTACTCAATACAGAATTCTGATCTAATTTATCACCTTTTAAAAATAAGTTGTCCTCATGATGAGGCTCCTACATGCCAAAGATGGGACAATTCTAACATCAGTATAGACAATTTGTGTGATAGATTGAATCTCTAAGTTTATGACACTAAAAAATCATTCCTAAACTTTTGCAAGATGTTACTAAACCAATTAATTATTTTGAAAATGGGTAAATAAAAGAATTATATATAAGCCACGTCTCCAAGAGTCAATGAAAGTTTATTTTTCTAAAATTAACTTTTTTGGCGGGGGAGGATAGTGCTTAGGGATCAAACAGGGCCTCATGCATGCCAGACAAGTACTATACCACCAAGCTACATCTCAGATCCTAAAACATCCTGAATGTACCATGTCTTAGGATAACCCAAGTTGATAAAATTTGGTTTTAATAAATGTATTCAATTTAATTTATGTAGAAGGAATGGCATGATTAAAAATTCTGATTTAGTAATCATAAATTTAAAAAAATAAGTTGTCCTTAAAATTATTAAATTCATTTTAATACACTCACTCCTATCCTGGCATAAACTATATATCCAGTTAATGTATGTAGAATAAATGAATATCTACAGTTACCAGCATTGTTTTTTTAAGTGGCCCATTGACTAATTAAGAATATATCAATGCTATTGTAGATCGTTAAGTTAGATAGAAATATTACAGGCAGTCAAACAGGGCTAGGTCCCCAAGGAAGTTAGTGCAGAAGAGAAGAGCACATCACAATTGTGGACAGAGATGCACCTGTGTAAGCCCAGGCATCTCATTTATTTTTTTTTTCCTTTGTTGCTGGGACAAATAACTGACACTCAAAATGAAGGAAAGAAAGGTTTATTTAGCTCACAGTTAGTGGAGGTTTCACTCCATACTTGGCTGGCTTCAGGGCAGAGTGGCACATGACAGAGGGCAGCCGTTCACAGTGGTGGCATAAAATAGCAGAGATTAAAGGGATGGGCAGCAGCTGTGGCAACTAGCAAGCCTCTCTCCCCTCCTTATATTGTAGTGCAGCTTACCCACCCCAGGGCAGGAATAGCACTCACACCATAACTAATTCATTGGATTATGAATTAGTTACAAACTCTAGAAGCAGCCCTATGACTGCATGAGGCTTTAGGGGGACACCTAGACACAAAAGATGACATTGGCACTCAAGATAAAGCCAGGATGACCAAAACCTACATACCTCCCCAGAGGATAAGATAATTGCTATCACCTAGTCCCTTAAAGTCTAGACAGATATTAGTCACCCCAGTAGGTGACCAGGATCTTCTAACCCATCTCTTCCTTTAAAAAGTCCTTCTTTCCATGTACACTTGCTATGTGACCTGCCTCCTCACTGGATCAATATTACCTAAGTGGCCATACTTGTAACCTTATGGATTGATCATAGTTTTGACTCACTTTATAACCCACCTTCTGATTTTGCTTTATAAAACTTCCTTTCAAAAGTGGGCTTATTAGTAACCCATTTTCAGGACCCCTCCTATCTCTCAAGAGCTATCTCTATCAACAAAGTTTCCTACTTTAACCTCTGTTGCTCTTTACAATTCATTCTAAGACTTTAAGGACTATAAACTCAACCTATCTGATATCTAGCAGATTGGGAGTTATCTTTATTTTCCCACTGTCAATACTGATTAAAGCACTGATGGGAGCTTACTATAATTTTAATATAATATTATAAAATTAAATAACCAGGTTAAATTATGCATTTGGCCGCTTAATAATTTTATTGACTGAATGGACCAATGTTGTTTTAATGTAGAACTCTTGGCTACAGAAACTTATAGATCATTGATATTTTTTCAAATGTTTATAGAGAAATGTGTCAACCATATTTGAAAATTCTACTAACAAATCTGTCAGCTCAAATGGCCAAATTGGATAGGTAAAGAAAGGCGTTGATTTAACAGTTAGTGAGCACTAATACCTCTCAGACATGTTCTACGGCCATAGCTTCACCACCTTTGGATTGTGCCTGCAGTGGAAAATATATTTTATATAGGATCCAGATATAAATGTATGATATATGAGTAAATGCATAATGTATGAATATATAGATATGCTTATAATTTAAAAACTTTTAGATATAACTGCACATAAATATTACATTTATTTATGCTGATAAAATTCTTTTATTCTGCTTTATAACATCAGGAAAGAACACATCATATTATCCCTCAATCTGCTTTCACTCTTCACTAATGGGTCCCAAGTGATATTTCAAAAAACACTAAATTTTGAAGATAAAATGAAGGGATTAGATAAACATGAATCAATAATTTTATAAATCGATTTAAAAATCACCACTGCAATTGGTAGACAGCAAAGGAGCATAGGGTTAAGGTAACATGCCAGAAAGCACACAACTGATGTGTAGGATTTGAGGAAGTTTCTTTAATAAATGGTGGCTAAATGCAGATTGTGAAAGAATTTGAGTAAATTGTGAGGGTGACACTTATACAGAATATCTTTATGAGAAGATGGGTATGGAGGGTGCTGAATGTCTACCTTCCTCCAAATGAACACTGTCATTCTAACATGTAACGTCAAGTATAGGAATAGACCCCTTTGGGGATGACTGGCTCACAAATCTGGAAGCTCAAGAGAGGAAGTAGTGCTCCTATAAAATATATCACCTAGATCTCTCTGCTCCCCTTCTGTCAGCTGAGGGTACAACAGGAAAGTGGCAGTCTACAACCTGCAAGAGACCCCTCGCCTGAACTCTTAGTTTGGTGCTATGATCACGGATGTCCAACAGCAGAACTGTGAGAAGTAAAGCTTTGTTGTTTTTAAACCACGTAGTTGATCGCATTTGTTAAAACAGCCTGATTAAGACAGACAATGAAAGAGAAAGGTCATGAATTGCTCATTTCCTGTGCTGTTCAACTGGGTGGTATTTGCTAAAAAAGAAAGACTACAGAGGACCAAATATGAGCAAGGATAGGGTTGGAATACCACAATTTTGTTATTAAACATGCTGCTTTTGAATGATCAAAGTGGTAAGACCATGAACACAGTTAAATATGGAAATCAGAATTCTAAAGACAAGATCTAAGACTTACAGTGAAATTTACTGAGTATTTAGGTATAGGAAATGTATTGAGTGATTTAGGTTTTAGCTTAAAAAAGAATCAACACCAAAAATCTGATAATATTGTATTTCTTTGTTTTTTATAATCTATCTGATTTCATAAGTGAATTTGAGAGGTTTGCATATAAATTTTGTATAGAAAATTAGTAGAATAAAAGAGAATAGTATTCATGTCATTAAAAAGTTAAAAACTAGTTGTTCTATCAAACCTGAGGGCAAGATCACAGTGATAATGATACTGATGATGTTAAGAATATTAGCCAATACTATGTCTAGCACAATATTAGGACCTTTGTAGGCATGTTCTCATATTATTTTTAAAAGGAATCATATGAAGTAGCTGTCCCAGATGAAGAAACTAGGTAACAGACATAAATAAATAGCATAGGGTCACAAATCTAATCAACTGCAACTTAAGGATAACTAAAATAAGACAATCCAGGAGACTATTTCCTGGATTTCCAGGAGGGGTTGTGAATGTGGTGGCTGCATGGCCTCTCAATTTAGAATGACTTATAAGCAAGTGAGGGACAGAAATTGTTTAATCACTTAGTGGTCACCTTCCAAGGTGGCTCTGTGGATTTGAAATGACTAATTGGAACAAGGCCTTCCAGCTCAGTTCTTTCTTAGTGTTTATAGTAAACTGGGATCTCAAAAGGAACTATATATTTGCATTATAATTTCTTTGAAATGATGGATCTTAGTAGGGAGCAGCTGTACCTCTCTTCAGTGGGAGTGGGCTTCATTCCCTGCAGCCCGAGAAAATTCATTTTTGTCCAAGGATGTGGTGACCTGGTTTGCCGTCTAGTTTTCTTTTCTTTTCTCTTCTTTTCTCTTCTTTTCTTTTCTTTTCTTTTCTTTTCTTTTCTTTTCTTTTCTTTTTTTCTTCCTTCCTTCCTTCCTTCCGTCCTTCCTTCCTTCTTCCTTCCTTCCTTCTTTCCTTCTTTCCTTTCTTTGGTATAGGCTCTCAATACACCAACTTGGACTCATAGTGATTCCCTTGTCTCAGTCTCTCCAGCACTGGGATTACAGGCATGCGCCACCATACTTGGTTTTAGTTGCTGATATGACATGCCTAGTCTGGGGGCAGGTAGTAATGGGGATTGAATCCTGGTCCTTATACTTGCCAGGCAGGGCTTAGACTGCCAAACCCATCTTCACAGGCTTCATTTTTATCAGTATGGCTGGTCACCTCACTCTATCTCTTACCTTTCCACTAGCTACTCACGTAACTCATAAGACAATTAAGTAAATTAACTTCTAAATTTGTTTTGAAGAATCATCTTTAATGGCCATTAAGGGAGAATAGGCAAAAACCAAAGCTAGCTTCTTTGTGTGGAAAGGGTTGATGTAGGGGTGACAGTAGGCAGGGACTTTCTCTAGAGAGCTAATCTGACAGGCCCTGGATAGAAGCTGTTTTGGGGTTTAACACTCATGGAATCTCTTCAGAGGGTCAGTCTAGTGGAGCCCAACACTTAATCATGATTCTATTAGCATAGCTATTTGGACATTGACAGCCTCTGGGTGAGAACAAACAAATTTAACCAAGAGAATAAGAATATACAGCCCTGGGCTAGGCAGAGAGCTCAATAGAATAAGCACTTGCTTGGTAATCACAAGGCCCTGAGTTCAATCCCCAGTACTGAAAAAAAAATAAAGAATACATGGCCCAAATGTAAGAATCAGATTGAAATGGTAAATTGGGGAAGGAAAGGAGCTTAGGTACCATGTTAAAGGGCATGGAATAAAGATTGTAATTAGGTGGATCTTAGACCTGTCTGTTTATGGATGTAATATATACGTCTGATACTTATTTTATCATTTTAAGATGTAATTTTAACTAATATGAATTATTTATCTGAAAACCATAAGCTCTATTTACTGGTGCATAAGTTTGTCTAGATTTAGCTGTAAGAAGGTGGAGGGGTCTGTGGTTTTGAAGGACAACTTTAGCCGAGAAATTTAAAGATTCTTCTTGAGCTTAAATAGGTGGCAGTGTGTCCTTTTAGCCTCTTTAAACCATAATAGTGGCTAGCTGCCAGTGTAGCTGGACAGTGCCAGCAGTGGTCAATGTGGTGACTTAAGCCCCCTGTTTATATCAGCCTTTGTTTCTCTCCTATCATTTTTGTACATCTTTTGGTTATGCTTTTCCTGCTGGGTATTTAAGACTAAGTTAAAATGAGACCTATGTTAACCAAAATTAACATTTTGCCAGTTAAAGCTCTTCATGGGTTACTTTTCAAACCACCTATCAATATCACCTGGTAGGATGGCTCATAGTCTTGTTTAGTGACCCATCTTTCAGCTCAATATATACTGGTTAACTACTGTTCTCTGGGCCCCAAAAAAAGCCTCCTTGCCTGGGAGGTCAGGTAACTCACCAAAGTTGTAGGATCTTGTGGAAAGTTCCCCTCATGGCCTGAGTCCTTGTTCACTTTGAAGAACCAGACCCAAACCACTGTTTGTCCTCTTAGTCTGGTCATCCTTTCTTAGCTTTGCTCCCTATAGTTTGTTGCTGAACACCAGGAAAGGATTACACCAGCATTTCAGTAGGAGCAGCAAATTTAGCTATTTTACCTAGATATCAAGCACCTTGATATATGGAGGATCATAAAACTGTTATTTTTTTATCAATCATGTTCATCTTGTAAGTCAAATTCTTGTAGAGTGTTAACAGATAAAGTTTTGCAGATAAGGCTTGAGATTAAGGACAATGTAGGAATTTAGCCTGAGAATCAAGATAACTTTGTTATCTCTGAAACATTTAAATCTCCATTTTAAAATAAAATAATGTTTTAGTCAGTTATCCTTATTTAATTAGAAAATATTAAATGATATATAGAGACTTTTACCTAGATAATTTAATTTTTAATCACCAATTCTGATATGCCTATTCTACAAAAGTAATTGCAAAGTAAAATTATGGAATACAATAATAAGAAATTATACCAATGAGAGAATAGATCTGATGTTGGTCAGAGTCAACAAATGCATGAGATGCTTTCAAAATATATTCACTTGTTTTTGTGGAACCAACTCACCTCGTAACCTCGTAGGCCAAAGAAATTAGAAAAGATTGTCAAATATTATTAGATTCATGAAACTATCTTTTGCCTGTTGGATACATTAAGGCTTTTTTTCTTCAATGCACAACAAATAATGGTATTAGCCCACAATAAATGATCTGGTTAGACATGTGAGAGAGGTGAGCAGGTAGGCACAGCTACAGAATAAAAAAATGAAACTGGAATTATGTGCTTAGGCTCGGAGGGTGTGTGTAAAGAAGGGGAAGTCTGTGTGTGACTAGGAATACAGTGCCCTCTCTTCACCTTATCCTTGCCTAGTTCTTTTCTTCCCTGTACAGACATACCTGAAACAATATTTCTGGGGCCACTAAATCAGGCTTTGCCTCTGCTGTACTGTAAGAAAGTCACCCAAAGACAGTGGAGTATTACCTTATAAGGAAAGAGGTCTTTGTGGATGTGATTAAAAGAAGGACCTTGCTGGTCATGGTGGTGTGTTCCTGTGGTCCCAGCACTCAGGAAGCTCAGGCAGGAGGGTTACTGTGAGTTCAAGGCCAGACTGGGCTAGGTAGTGAGTCCAAGGCCAGTCTGAACCACAAAGTCAGACCATGTTTTTTGTTTGTGTTTTGTCATTTGAGACAAGGTCTTGCTAAGCAGTTCAGGTTGACTTTGAGCTCATTTTGTAGCCCAGACTGGCCTCAAACTCACAATGATCCTCTTGCCTCAGTCTCCTGAGTACTGGGATTATAGCCATGTGCCACCACACCTGGCCACCAATCATATTTTCTTAAAAGAAAGAGGAGGAAGGAGATTTGATGTATATAATAAAGGAAAAGTAATCGGAAAAAAAGAGGCAAAGACTGGAGCTATGTGGCCCCTGATAAATGAATGCTGGCAGCTCCATGGGTTGGAAGAGGGAATCAACCAGGCCAAGAGGGAATAGAGCCCCTACTGCTTTTTATTTTAGCCAAGGAAGACTAGTGTTCAACTTCTGGTCTCCAGGACTATAGAAAAATATACTTCTGTTATTTTAAGCCTTTCAAATTGTGATATGCAAGAGCAGGGGGCTAGGGGTTTGATCCCAGGTCCTGCCATGCCAGCCTTGACCCTGGGGCACCTGCTGAGACAGCAATTGAGACTGGGCATGGGGGTGTGTGCCTGTAATCCCAGCTCTTGGGAGGCTGTAAACAGGAAGATCACTATGGATCCAAACTAGTAGTGAGACCCTGAACATCCTGTAGACCCTTCCTTAAAATACAAAAATAAAGAACCAAATTGTGATAATTTGTTACAGCAGACACAAGGATCAATGACAGCTCTTCATTAAATGTCTGTGGCAGACATTTTGTCTGTCTCTTGTGCCTGCTTTGTTTTCTGCTGTATCATGGATCACCATCTAATGCATGAGATGTGTGTTATTTGGCTGCAAATAAGACATACAGAGATAAGCTGTTTTGTATACTTCCCTGCTTTAGGAGTCTAGCACAGCACCTAGCACACTGGAGGTGTGGGATTTGTGAGACGGTGCATGAATGAATGAGTAAATGACTGCGCGTCTTCTGCTTATGATTGGATGGGTCCAATGCGAACAGATGTATGAACAATTATAGAACAGTCACAAAAGCTCATGTGGGACCAGCCAGATTCTATCCTATTTTTTAATGCTGCTCACAAGTTTTCCAGCAACAATTATTTTGTATGCTAGTTCTTTTCCTATTTTTTTTTAAATTTTAAAGAAAATAAAAATCACACATAAGCTCCTGCTAACTCAGCCCAGTATTTCACATACACAAGGTCTCTGCACGGTCTGATACTGATGATGGCCACACCTTCTTCTTATGTTCCTCTGTTTAGGCAACTGAAAGTTTTCTGTGTCAACTTGCCGATAGGTAGTCCCAGCTATTCCATCAAATACTGATTTAACTGCTTTTTGGGAGATAATTAAAGTCTGGAATAACTGACATTAAATGAGGGAGATTATCCGGGTGGGTCAGATTCAATCATCAGAAAGGCATTTTGGTGAGAGGATGATGATGAAGAAGAAGAAGGAGGCGGAGGTGGATTGCGTCTACCTGGCCACTGTGGTTTCAGTTCCTTCCCACGACCTGCAGCCTACCATCCTGCAGCCGGGCCCAAAGGTGTCAGACCTGCTTAGCTGGCCTCCTTTGCTGTCTGCACGCACGACCTGACAAGCGCTCACTACTGTGTCTGCAGCTCTGGATGCAAGTGATCCGGAGTACCGTGGCTTCACTGCTGTGCTGCCGGGCTGACTCCCAGTGTCTTTGCTCTGTCCTCCTCATATCTCTTATCTCCTAATGTTGGAAATCTCAGGGTGCAGTATTTGGATCTCTTCTTCTCTATTTTCCCCACACAGTAATTGATTTTTATGGCTAGCTCTTGCAGACGCTTTGTATTTCAGTCCCCAGCCTGTAACTCTTCCTCAAATGGTTCTCTTAGACAACCGTCAGCTTGTAGCTCCAATATAGGTCTCTGTGCGGCATTTTGACATCAGGTGTGTGAATTTCTCACCTTATTTACAAAACTCATTCCTGCTTTAGTCTTTTTACTAAATGAAAAAGACCCTTCACTTTGCTCATCTTAAAATTTTAGAATCAGCTTTTATTTCTTCCTTTATTTCATATGCCTGTCCAATATCCAATATATTAATAAATATTAATATGGACTCTTTAAAATTTATTCCATATAGCGTCACTTTCTACTACTTTGCTAAAAAGTTCCATAATCTTGTACTTATATTATTGCTTGAAACTTCAAAGTGGTCTGTTTTCCTCCTTTCCCTGCTCCTATATTCTCTCTTTGGCATGCACACGCTTGCTTTCTCTTCTCAATAGACTAGTTAGCAGTCATTCTAAAACATGAATCAGATCACGGCATTCTTCATCTCCAGCCCCCTGGAAACCTAAGACTCAGAGTAAAGACAAAGTTCCCTCAACAGCCCCCTAGGGTTGGCATGGGTCACGGCTCCTTCTGCCCTTAATTCCTGCCATTCCTTTTCTCTCTCCTTTAGCACTAGCAGCACAGTCCTTTTGGATTTCCTAAAACACAAAAGTTCTTGCCTCAAGGATTTTGAGTTTGTTTATTTCTCTTTTTCTCTCTTCACACTGTCCCCAGACCCACATAATTGGTTCCCTTACCTTCCTCTTTGACATCTCCTTGAAAAATTCTTCATCAGCAATGCTATTCATGGCTTTTCGTTGACATTGGAAGCTGTTTCCCCTTATTGCCTTTCTGTCCCTTGTGTCTGCTTTGTTTTCTGCTGTATCATGGATCACCATCTAATGCATGAGATGTGTGTTATTTGGCTGCAAATAAGACATACAGTGATAAGCTGTTTTGTATACTTCCCTGCTTTAGGAGTTTAGCACAGCACCTAGCACACTGGAGGTGTGGGATTCGTGAGACGGTGCATGAATGAATGAGTAAATGACTGCGTGTCTTCTGCTTATGATTGGATGGGTCCAATGTGAGCAAATATATGAACAATTAATAGAATAGTCACAAAAGCTCATGTGGGACCAGCTAGATTTTTTCCTATTTTTTAATGCTGCTCACAAGTTTTCCAGCAACAATTATTTTGTATGCTATTTATTTTTCTAATTTTCTTTTTATTTTTAAAGAGAATAAAAAACAAAAACATTAAAAACCATACAGAATTTCAAAAAAAGGTGATAGGAAATTACAATGGTTATAATTTTCATATTGTTATCTTCAAAGTAATTGCTCAGATTACTGGATACAAAATTGATAGGCAAATAAAATTAATCAAACAATATAAGCACTAACTGTTCCTTTCAAGGAACTAATAGTACAGTGAGCATATATATATATATTTTTTTTTCATCTCTTCTTTTCTTCTTTACCCCATCCCAACTGTTCTTTCCATTTCACAATATCTATTGTACATTTTGGATCTTATTTACTCTTTCAATTTCTTATATTATCAAGATAATTTGATGCTTATACATGTGCGTCTGATTTATTTCACTTATTGATTTTTTCCATAATTTTACTGAGAAACAAAAAGCAATGAGACAGTTTCAAATGTCATTAGTAGGACAGTTTCAATAATTAATACACTGCATGTTGTTGTCTTAGTGGTTATTCATTGTATAGGATGCAGACATGATATCCTGTTTACAAACACTATTAGAACAAATCTTTCTATTCATTGAATTAAGAGAATGTAGCTGTATATCTATCCTAACTATTTTGCATATACAGATACAAAATGGAATTTCACTTACTGAATGCAGCTCTCTTTTTTGTATGTGTGGTACCGAGGATCAGATCTAGGGCTTAGCACATGGTAGGCACTTGCTCTACGACTGAGCTACTTCCTCTATCCTCACTGTTCCAGGGATGTTTTTGCAAGAATGATGCAAAGATTCCCTAGCACTGTAGATCTCTTTTTAAAGTCCAAAGATGAAAAATGATTTTTTAAAAAAGAAAAACAGCAATAGAGATGGAGAGAGAAAGGGAGGGAGGAAGAGAGAATCAGAGACAGAGAGAGGGAAAAGTAAGAGAGACAGGAGAGGAGTTTACAATATAAAACAAAAGGTAGTTATAATTAGAGATTTCAGATCAAAAAATGGACTACTCACTTCAAAATCGATTTAGTTTAACTTCCCTGACACAGAAGCTTTATTTCCTTATTGGTCTGGAATAGGCCTACTTTAGGCTTGGCCACGAGTAGCTCTATGAGAGTGTGACACAGAAGCACTTCTGAGGCCAGATCAGCGTCCTACATGCACTGGCAGAAATGCCAGCCAAGAAGTGGCTTAGTGACTCCAGTCTTAAATGAATGAGGTTTTTACCTGGAGAAGTTC
Source organism: Octodon degus (assembly GCF_000260255.1). Lineage (NCBI taxonomy): Eukaryota > Metazoa > Chordata > Mammalia > Rodentia > Octodontidae > Octodon > Octodon degus. The sequence continues at coordinate 1,377,877 of NW_004524701.1, read as the reverse complement.
TTGTGACTTAAAGGCCCAATAAAAGAATTGTACTAAAAGAACACACTCCAAGCCATGGAGGGCGGGTGGCTAAGTGTACTCTCAGGGTTTGCACTGATGGCACTCAGGGGCATGACAGGATGAATTTGTCTCACATGAATGAATAGTTTGACACCTTGTTGCTTAAAAATTGCTTATGTTTAAAGTGCACTGCACAGCTAAAGGGCCACGCAGATGCCACATTATGGAACAGCATATGGACATCTCCAGGCTGTTAAAAATGATCACGCCGACCGTCTGTTTTCACCAGGGCTCACTGTATTTATACACTTTGAAAAGAGGAGATTACGCCTTTCAATGTAGCTCAAGGGACCTATATAGAGACGGAAAGGAAGCAGGGAAAGCACTTGCGAACTTGAAAGAGAAACTTTATGTTTCAGTAATGGTCTCTTTCTTAACAGTGTGGCAGTTTTGAATCTCAGAGAGGCCAAAGATATTTTAAGATAAAACCATTAGCTTTACAATTCATAACTTAAAATTTTAAACCTCCAACTAGATGTATTTTGGTAGCAAGCGAAGAGTGAACGGCCTTGATTGTTTGGACATCAAAACTCATTTAGTTGCTGGCACAAATTTATGAGTTCAAATACTGTCCCCAACTTTGTCGCAACTTCAGAGATCTATTTGGGAAAGAAAGTAGCCTGAAAAGATACCTGTGGGCTTCCTCAGTGATGGCAGTGTGGCTGTACCTTCCCTGATACCTTACTTCTTGGTGCTCGTCATAGCCTCATCTTCTTCCATGGCCATACCTTTAACATTTTTCTATCAGCCTTAGTCTCTCATGAGATGCACCAAGATAATCATAGGACACAGTGTGCTCTCAGGAGAAAGAAAGACAAAAGGCATGCTCACAGAGCACAGGGAAGTGCAAGACACAGGGTGAAGCACCTACCAAGGAGTAGGCCCCACGTGGTCGATCTTTTGCCTTGAAAATAAGGGGAGAAGAATTCTACCTTTCATCTGAAAACACACTACATCGAAGATAAATGGAACACAGCGTAAGTTCCATTCTAATTTGTTTCTACTTATATAAAATTGCAAGTAATTTATTCCTAAAATCAAAAAGTTCTGAGAAGCATCTTGCAGAATGAGCTATCAGTGCCATGCTGGGTGGTATTCTGCCCTGGTCTCATTTAGACCACCCTACAATGTATACTGCAATTTATAATAATAGTTTATGTTCCTGAGTAATGTGGAAACAGGTTTTCAGGGTTCTGAGCACCAAAATAGCCCCATGAGGTAATGTCTATGTTAATTAATTCTATTTAGCTCTTCACAAGGTGTGTATATGTACATATGTATATCAAAATATCTTGTTTTACCTGGTATGTGTTTATAGTTTTTTTCTTCAATTTAAAAAATCAAGCATTAAGAAAACAACACATGTACATATAAATGTACGTATGCACACACATTTTTAAAGCTCTCTTTATAAAGGGTACATTGAAGGCAGAATGGACAGAATCCATGCATTTGTCACAGTAATAAAATCAATATTCTCTTTGAAAAAGTTTAGGAAAGCAGATTCAAAAAAAAATCAGTGTTTTGCATGCTTTTCAGTCTTAACACTTATAAGCCATCTGGGATCCTGTGTTTTTTATTAGCGTTAAAAAACCTACCAGCAGTTATCTTAGTTGCCAAAAGATGAAATCCTTTCTGATTTCTTCACCTTTGAACATAGTTTCTGAAAATATTGAATTATTATTTAATTATTTACAGTATGCCAGACCCTTTGAGGACCATCTAATTCTGGTAATGCCTGAGAGAAAGGAGTTTTATTTTTCTCCCTTTACATATTGCACAGCTTAAAGATGCCAAACAACTTGCCCAAACTAGTGCTCTGTTACTTGACAGGGACCCAGTGGCTCCAAAGCCTGGATTCTTAGCCAAAAGGCCGAGAAGGGATTACTATTGGTTTAATGCTTTCTGATGCAAGATAAAAATGGGAATGACAAATATGAAATAATGCAATGCCCTAGCCTTAGAACTTTCAATCACACATGTATAAAATAATTTAAATGAACTTTATGTGCTTGAACTCTTCCATGGAATACTGATTCACAGAAGCACAAGCAGAGTATTATTTGTAAGGATTTGTGCCTGGTATAAACAAACAAGAGAGAAGAAAGTAGATAATCTTATGTGTTAACTAGTCATCCTCCTTTATTTTTCCTGCCAGGGAGATAGCTCAGTAGAATAAGCACTTGCCTGGCAAGTGCACTGTCCTGAGTTCAATCCCCAGTACTGTGAATAAATAAAAAGAGAGAGAGAGAGAGAGAGAGAGAGAGAGAGAGAGAGAAGAAAAGCTACTCCTTGATTTTTCCTAATCATTTAAGCTGCCTTTATCAGTGCAAATCGATTTCATGTGAGCACATGCTTATTTGTACAAATGGTATCAATTATGGTACTCATTCTAACACTAGACACAAGACTCAGGTCTTCTGAGGCTTGGAGCTACAATTTCTGCTTCCCCAAAAAGAAGACATAACTGGAAAATAATCAGCTTTGAAAACTAGACATCAAAAAGGGCACCCTGCTGGCCCTGCCTTCCTTGCCATCGCACAATATCCAGAGAGCAAGAAAAGAGCAAGGCGCAGTGTTCTGCATGACCTCTGCCCTTGCTGCGGTAGTGACCAGCATTTAGCTTCCAGTTAGGATGTATCTGGAGGGAAATGTGGTTGTTCCAGTTAAACATTACCACTCTCAAGGCTGGGGAAATAGCTCAGCAGTCTAACCTCCTGCCTGGCAAGTGCAAGGACCAGGCTTTGAACCCCAGTACTGCAGGCTGAGCCAAGCGGGCCAATGAAACTGGGCACGATGGTGCAGTGCCTGTAATCCCAGCACTGGAGAGGCTGAGACAGAAGGATCACTACAAGTCTGAGCAGCATAACAAGACCCTGTACCAAATAAGTAAGTACACAAATAAATATTTTTTTTTTAAATTAAAGAACATTACCAGTCTGTAAAAGCACTGTAGCATCCCAGACAAGTCTGAAATGGTGGCCAGTGAGAAGAGAAACAGTTAGTGACTGGGGATACATCTCAGTGGCACAGCACCTGCCTGGCAGGCATGAGATCCTCAGTTAGAACAGCAACAGTTATTGAACAGTGGTTTAA
>NW_004524701.1:1371545-1374621 GCF_000260255.1 Octodon degus | reverse complement strand
TTCTGAGTAGTTCCTTGGTATTAGTCTACAGAGCTAGACAGAGAATTAGTTAAGACTCAGCACCTCAGAACTGTGTTTCTCTGGATTACATCGATTTCTCTCTTTCCTAACCTCCCCAGTCCTAATCTTTTGATAATTATCACCAGCAGTCTAATAATCATGGGTGGCCAGGATTTTGCTAAGGAGAGATGACTGACTTCTAGTTGAGGTGTATCCGCTCTAGAATGGTGCAGGCTGGGGCCAAATTCCATCCCTGCGGCTCAGGTTGCCCTTGAGAAAGTTACCTTATCTACTTGTCCCACTGACATATCTATCAACCCCATATTTCATCATAAACATTGAGTGATCCAGTGCACACAGCAAACAGAAAATATTGTCTGTAGTACTGTACACCTTCTACGGGTGCTAGCGGTACTTTATTTTTTTACTACTACTTCTCTTAGGAAAAAAAGTAATGTCCCAGGCAAGGATTTTCAAAGTACTTTATCCCATAAGTAGGTCATGAAATTAGTTTAACAGTTCTTGAATTCTCTTAAAAGTGGAATTATCTTTTATTTTGAGACATCTTGCTGTGTTGCCAAGCAACCCAGGAGGATTTGAACTTTGAGTTCTTCTGCTGCAGCTTCCCAGAGAGTTGAGATTGTAGGTATGCACCACTATGCCCATTTCCAATCACTTGAAATATTTGAAAGTTATTGGCCTAGTATTATAATTTGAAAAGTACTATGTTATCCTAACATATGAGCAAAAATGCAACTTTAATTTTGTTGCAGTTTTAATGTTTAGCATTTAATCTATACAGCTACACAACATATAGATATTCTAAGTGCTACACTAACCTGGGGATGTAACATTTACACAGTGCTCATTTTGCTTCTTTCAATTTAAACAAGGCCTCTGTATTAAAAGAACTGAACTCACTACCAATTATGAGATAGCCCCAATTTCTTAAAATTTATGGAGATGACAAACTAACACTAAATTGTAAAGAAATAGAAAATAGGGCTGGCCAAATATCTCAGTGGATTAAAGCACCTGCATGCAGGCACAGGGGCCAAGGGTTCGATCCCACGGGCCTACCATGCCAGCCCCACCCCAGGGGCATGCTGAGATGGCAACTGAGACTGGGCATAGTGGCATGTGATTACAATCCCAGCTCTTGGGAGGTTGTAAACAGGCAGATCACTAAAAGTCCAATCTAGTAGTGAGACCCTGAACACCCTGTAGACCCTTCCCTAAAATGAAAGAAAGAAAGAAAGAAATAGAAAATATTCTCAACAAAATTTAAGAGTAGGTAAACAACACTGTAAGCTGCACGTATGCTTGATACACTCTCTACTGTTCCATGGCATTTCTTTCCAGCTAACACCTACTTAGAATTATATCTACCATCTCACATACATCAAACTATCTGCAGTCCAGTGACACAGTCAGTAGTTTCATGAGAGTACATAGAAAGTTTTAGCAATATCAATATCCCCTAAAATTCAGGTGCATATTGAAAATAATCTCAATTAAAATTACAGTAGTATTTTGCCAGAAATCAGATGGAATGATTTTACATTGTATAGGAAAATGTGTCTAGCTATAACTAAGACAAATATGTGAAAGAAGATTTTATTTATCTTGGTTTCTGAAAGCATGGCCTTTATAGTCTAAGAAATATGGTGCTGGTAAAACAAAAAAAAGTAGAACAAATACACAGGTGATACAATTTTTTAATATATGTCTCTGTAGGAGGTTAGTATCTGAAACATTTACTAGCAGTTAAGTCCAGTGGGTAAATTTATTTACTTAATAAATAAGTTTTACCTGTTACTAAAAATCCTAACAGAGGGAGGGCCGGATAGCTCAAATTAGGCAGAACGCAGTGGCCAGGGTTCTTTCCCTGGCATGCAATGTGGGCCCCACCCCTGGGGCGCACTGAGCTGGTGACTGAGACTGGGAGTGGTGGCACATGCCTGTAATCCCAGAGCTTGGGAGGCTGAAAACAGGAGGATCACTATGAGTCCAATTTATGTAGTGAGACCCTGTAGGCTCTATACCAAATGCATTTAAAAAAAGAATTGAAACAACTTTTCATACATATAATTAAATTATAAATTAAATAGTCTCTTTTATGTATTTAGTACGGGGTCTACAGGATCTATCTGGTCTCACTACCTAGATCAGACTTACAGTGATTCTCTTGTCTTCAGCCTCCCAAGTGCTGGGATTACAGGCACGCACCACCATGCGCAGTCTCAATCACAATCTCAGCATGCTCCTGGGTTGGGTCTTGCATGGCATGCTGGAGGTAGAACCCCAGCCCTTGTGCTCTGCCTAAGAAGGTGCTTTACTCTGCTGAGCTATCTGACCAGCCCTAAATAAAGTCTTAAGTACAAGAAAAAAAAAAGACTCAGAAAAATGTAGAACCCTGTAGGCAAATCATAATAGACAATTTGAAAAATAAATAAAGGCAAATAAGTAGCCAAAAGCAAATGAAATTTGCTCTAGTTCCAGGTTGGTAAAAAAGTAACTTAAATAATAATACAACCACCTTAGACTAGCACATTCACCAAAAGCTATTATATTTTTGCTGGTGGGTCTGTGAAAATAAAAGGTAGGGACAGTGGAAATGTGCAGTATTAAAGTATTCTAGACATGCAATGTGACAAAATCTACTAAAGTTAAAATTGGACATACTGCTGACTAGGCAATTCCCTTTTGGGGAATATATTCAATTTATCCCAGAACTTAGTGGTTTTGTACAGTGACATATGGTGCAGTAATTTTTTTTAAGTATCCAAGAATTGTAATCGACATAAGTACCTATCAGTAAGGTAATGGGTGATTAGGATCCAGTAAATTTGTTCTATAACTTTATTATAAAATAATTTTAAAGATCTAATTAGAATTATTCCTGATGAATTAGAGTAGAATCTTAAAGTTATTTGCATAAGGTAATGCTGAGCAAGAAAAGCAATATATTAATAAAATGCATACACTCAGATTTTTGACAAAATAAAAAGAACCAAATATTACATATATGTGTATCTAGGTGTACATACATTGTTCATGAGAATACATTTATAAG
>NW_004524701.1:1370811-1371421 GCF_000260255.1 Octodon degus | reverse complement strand
GTCCCTGATGCTTTTGCTAAGCTTGTTCCAAGCAGGTGCCCTAGACCACTGAGCCATCTCTCCAGCCCGAGAACAAATATTATTTGATCTCATTTATGTAAGTCTGTGTGTTCATATGAGGGTATAAAGATTATAAAAACAAATTAATAAATGATTGTTACTAAAATGCTAAGAGAATACAATAAAATAAAAAGTAGAGAAGTGGAAAATAAATCAGCTGGCATCGACATGTGATGTTAAAAATTAAATATGTAAGCCAAGAATAGATACCTAGTGTCTTCTTCTTCTAATTCTGTCTGAGAAATCCTCATAACTAACTAGATATTTAGTGGTCCCTTTCCTTAAATAGTCATCTCCCTCAGCCTCCCTCCACACAAACTCCTCATTACCACAGACAAACTCAGGAACACTCACAAGCCATCATGTGGCACAGAACTGTACTTACTAACTGAAATTTTACCAAGAATCCACTGGCAACATGTAGAACTTCTGCATGAAATTTGTTCTTGTACTATGAAGATATTTCCATTTTATGAATTATTGATTGCTTTGCCACATTCTAAAATTTTAAGTGTACCAATGTCTTAACAAGTATTTTCTTTGTGAAGAT
>NW_004524701.1:1357158-1369901 GCF_000260255.1 Octodon degus | reverse complement strand
AGCTTTTTCCTTTTAAAAATTTTTGACTAATTTTTCATGCTTATATGTGAAAATCTAAACAACTAATTTGAAGACAACTGTATGCAATATAACAACCATGGCTGAATTCCTATAATTTTGTTTAGTGAAACTGCGTGTCATATCCTTTTTTTTTTAATTCTCTTAAAAAAAACCTGAAGAACCTCAACAGGAGCCATTCCATGTGGACAGCTCTATGGAAGGAGGCTGGTTGTCTCCTATAGGAGAGGAAGCCAGGCGGTTGGCGCCTTAAGAGCCCTCTTTGTGGAACTAAATAACGTCTCCTCATGCTCTGCATTCCACTGTGTTCCACATCAGTTAGCTTTCCGGTACTGTGAGAAATACCTGGGATAATGGACACAGAAGGAGGAAGGATTTCTTTCTTTCTTTCTTTCTTTCTTTCTTTCTTTCTTTCTTTCTTTCTTTTTCTCTTTCTTTCTTTTTTCTTTTTTTGTATTTTTAGGGAAGGCTCTACAGGGTGTTCAAGGTCTCACGACTGGATTGGATTCTTGATCCGTGTGTTTACAGCCTCCCAAGAGCTGGGATTATAGGCGTGTACCACCATGCCCAGTCTCAGTTACCCTCTCATTGCTCCCTGGGGGGCGGGTGGCACCAGGGAAAGATTTATTTCTGTTCATGAAAAAAATTTAAAAACTTATACCACAGTCGTTCAAGAATAAAAATCAATTCAATATTTCAAAAGAGCAGATTGATTCCTCATTTAATAGGATTGTGATTAATACAAAAGAAAGACATAGAAAATAAGTGTCAAAAACACAGTTGCTGAAGGAAATTCAAGAAAACAAGTATGCTTGGGGAGTCTATGTGAAAAAGTGTCTTGAAACCTTCATAAGAATGTATCCCAGTTTTTATTACAAACACATCATTGTACACAGCTACAATTTTTCAACATGTGATTAGCCTTTCAATAAAATCATGCAGGAGAGGACAGTTTCCTTTTTGAATGAATATAGAAAGCATAAAGAGTTGAAGAAGTTCAGCCATGTGTGAGGCAGTTCTCTTTGGCCAGATGGAGCACCTGAGGGGGGTTCGACTTCATTTACTCTGCAAGATGCTGGCCATCCGGGAGTGAAGCTGGTGCTGCCTGAAGGGCAGGACACCACCTGTCTGTCACCGACAGCATCAGGAATGCCCCAGGCAGTGCCTGCACTTAGAACAAACTCTGCAGCTTTGGATCCCATACCCAGACGCCCAGCTGATATGGTGTGCTCTGTTTGGTGTTGGCTTGCATAGCCAGCATTCTGATAATTATGATTGTACTGTTATTATTTTGACGCTCTTATATTTATATCAACTCAACTGTTGCATTCTCACACAGTGTCTTAGTGGAAGTAGTGTTAAGATAAAGCCAGTGAACAGTGTGCATTTATGGAGCCTCTCTATCTTTACTGTGACAAGCTTTCAATGAAGAAAAGCCTTATATTACTTAAGGATATGTCAATAAAAGCTGTCAGAAAAATGTAACAAATCTATCAAAAATATCTTTATGGGCAGAAAATGGAAATCTGAACTATAAATCTGGGGACATTTTGATGTATAGAAATAATTCACCAGGGTCAGATGGCACTCATTGTAACGCATTTATGTTAGATTATCTAGGCAGATCGAGATAGGAAGAAGAGGGGCAAGGCTAATCTAATTTATCTATTCATTCCTCTAAAACATTATGAGCACATGAGCTCGTAATAGAGACAGATTACTATTGCTATTGATACAATTTAGGAAATAATGATTTCCATTCATGTTTTGCCTCCAGAACTGAAAGTACAAGGAATACATCGAATGTAGTCACTTCCTTCACTGAATTTAGTTCCTTTTAGTTCAACAATAACTTATGAAGGATAGTCATTTGGCTAAAACATTAATTGATATCATGTTTGCTTATTAATAAAATACTTTATCATTTACAACAAAAAGAATTAAGTGTGTTTTGTTTTATTTGGTACTAAGTTGGAGTCTTTTAATCTCTTGTAAAATTGGTATCTGAAGCCTCGTCACTGGGAATGCTTCTACAGCCTGCCTGGGTAAGGCTCCAGGAAGCCCACTTTTGGAATCACCTTGGCCTCCTGAGGCTCCCTGCTGGATAAGCAGGCACAGCCTGATTCTTCCTTTTCCCACCCCTCCCCATAACCTTTTGAACTCCCTTACATTATTTTTCCCATAGTCTGATGACTTTGGTGGCTAAGCCAGAATAGCATCCCACTTCTTACTCCTTTCTCATTTTTGATACAAGAAATAGAAGGAGAATAACTAGTTTTTACTCAGTATGTACCAGGAATAGTGCTGAGTATTTAATTTTATTTTTATGAGAGCTTCACAATAATCTGTCTCGATTTTGTTTACTTTTAGAATGTGATTGTAGGACCAGGGAGATAGCTTAGCAGCATAAGCACCTGCCTGCCTGACACTGAGTTTGATAAAAAAAAAAAAAATGTAGCTGTAGCTAGAATTAAGTCATTGATTGTATAGTGTGTGTTATCCTTCATTCTGTATGGAAATTAATCCTCTAATTATTAACTACAGAAGAATGATAGATTTCCTAAAAAGGAACAGGATTTGGGAAATAATTTCTTTAAGAAGACAAGAGACAGAGTTGTGGGAGGAGCATATTTAATGAAAGCATATAACACTATGGAGATTAAATTAAATGGGAGGTTCCTTTACAAGGCAAACACAAAACACCCAGAAAGCTTTTCCTGGTGGAGGAGCTGCTCCTTCCAAGGAGAGGCGGGGATTGCAATGGGTCTAAAACGGCTGAGTGTTTTCCTATCAGGCAGTGTGTGCATACAGGCGAGGGGTGGCTGGGCGGCGCTAGGCGACCAAGTGCACAGGGGCACCGACAGGTCAGAATGGGCGGTAGACACGCGCTGAGACACGTGGAGTCCTTAAAGGAAGTGCAGACTTAGGACATAGCATGCAGGAGGATGAATCTGTAAGCAGTACTAGGGTCGAACGTGGAACAAAAAGAGGTTACTTGGTAATCCCAGGAGCTGAGACTTCATAGAGATGGTACTTTAAGCTGTGCTTCCCCGGCTACCTAAACAATCCTCCTAATCAGCTGTGCTGACACTCGCTTGCTTTAGTCATGCTAGCGCTCTAGTCAGCCGGGCTTCCAAGGGCGGGCCTCCAAGGCCCACTTGCATAGAGCTCAGCGTCTATTTCTACAGTCTTCTCAGGTCTTGTGCTTGTATCATATTTCAGGGCTTTTTTGTTGTTTATGTCAGTCACAATTTACTGCAGCATTTTATGTAAATTCAAGGGCATATCCTCAATAAGCAGGGGGGAGAAAGGTTTTTCATTTGACATTTACTGCTATTTGAAATTTAGATACCTTCGTGCATAAATTATAGTTTCACTCCAAAAAACTATGTGTTTTATTGATACTTAAAGTCTATTAAAATCTTAACATAAAATAATTTAGGTAAATGAAAACTCACTTTCCCAGGATTTAGAAAGATGTCTTTGTAAATTCAATTCTGAGGCGAGATTTCATTTCCAAGGAACATAAATTGTCTTGATTACCAGTTATGCAATCGTACCCCTATAGCAGTGGGATGATTTATACTGTCACTGTCACTTCTTGACTTTTGTACTGCTACAAAGGCTTGCTAAAAATGGACAAATTTTAATCCATTAGCATTTCCTAATTTTGAATAAGTTTTATAACCTTCATTTTTTCATTCACTTGCACATTTGGTTTTTAAAAATATTAAGAGCTTGTGCTTAATTTCCCTCACTTGCTTAAAAATTTTTATAAAAAAGAATAAACATAGAAATAGTTAAAATACCACTTATGCCTTAAAACTTCTGTTAAATTTTACAATGCTATTCTATTTAGCACTCTTTCTAATATATCCAAATTTGGGCAAAAGCTTGAAACTTAATTTTTTTTTATTTTCAGAAGGTCTCTTTTCTTTTTTTATGAAAGAAGTTTGCACACTGAAAATTCACTGTCCTTCTTACATACAAATGTTAGATAAGAAGCAAATCAAAGACACGCTTGGCCAATGGAGGAGCATCAGGACACATAGAATTTCTCAGCCTTGAACAATTCTAATATTTTGTAAAAATGTTGATCTTTAAAAGTACCTTAAGGGACAAAGAGTCATGAAATAATGTGCACACATCATTTAGGAGGCCTAGTGACATAAATTTCCATGGGAAATATTATTATTTCCATCCAGTTTCCAGGGAAATAGGTAGTATATATTAGAAATATAATTAGAAAGGAGTCTTTTTTTAATTTTATGCCTTTGTTATTACCTGTATAGTGTGATGAAATACTAAAAGATTGAAGTGTTTCCTTTGAATCAGAAATTTAAACATGACTATTTTATTTTTTTTCCTACTTCTACAGATTGGGTATCAGAAATAATGTACGTAGGATATATTCAATTAATCATCTACTATCCATTTACTCAATACTGACTGAACATCATGTTGACCAGGTTCTGCAGTTACAGTGATGGAATTGCTTTCATTTTCAAAGAACAAGGACAACATTAAAAAGACAAAAGTGTGCCCAAATATACCAAATTATGTTATCTTCTAACTACATTATTATCTAACAGGTTATACATAATAACAGGTTATTACATAATTATAATATTTCCTCTATATAATGTAACTATAATTACGGTCATAAATTCAGTATAATTGTGCAAAATAGAAAGTCAGTGCACTTTTAAACACTGAAAGATTTCATCTATTTTCAAAAGAATTGTGGTGAATATAGTAAAAACAGTAATAATTATATGGTTATTGCATAGTAAAAACTATACAGCAAAAGAAAAATGTAGCTTTAAATGAACATGAAAACTTTAGTGCTTGAATCTATTTTTTAAATATTTTCAACCTTCCCTGAAAGAAATAATAATGAAAGGGGAAAATATTGCTGTGTCTTCATATTTTAGCTATGCTACGAATAAATCAAACCATCTTCCACGGTACCTAACAGGAGCAAATTGAAGACTTAAACATTAATAAAAGAAGACAGAAAACTACCAGTGAGAAGGTAGAAAATCTGTTACCTTGTAAACAAAGGAAAATCAAACTAGATATGAAAACAACGAATGCTAGTGCAAAAATAATGAATAGCAAAACCCAACCATAAAAGATTTCATAATTGTAACTATGCAATGCAACTGTTGATGTACTTCTATGACATGTAATATTACAGAGGCTGAGCTAGGATCCTCCTGTGCACAAGCACCTCCCTGACACAGAGTTCTGGTGGTGGAGAATCCTGTGAGGTTCCTGGACTTCATTTCAAAGAGGAGTGAATTTCAGTGACTGCTGACCTCCCAGTTCAGTGTCCTCCTAACCAGCTGATGCAGCTTTCTCAGAAGCTGGTGGGCTTCACCTCTTGGAAGAAGTGGGTGTCTGATCAGGATCACGGCACTTGGCACACAGGTGCGCCTCCACTGCACCTGTACCATGTGCCACTCCAGGGCCACATCTGGGCCCCCAGAGTGACAAGGTCATTCCCAGGCAATGAGGATTAACTGCCTTTAAATGTCCACAGAGGTGATAGCTGTCAAAATGTAGAAGGTGTTGACCTTGGAAAATGGTATATCCCAGGCTCCATTCCCAAAGATTCTGTTATCCATTCTGGGTTGTGTTTTTAGAGATTTACAATTTTTCAAAATCCCTATGTACTGATGATATGTGAAGTATTATAACTCATTTTGACCAGAGACTGAGCAAGAACGAGGAAGTCTGAATTATGTATAAACAGCGCCTATTGGAAAAAAGTGTTTCATTTTATACAAACAAAACATCCTTGTCAGATAGGGACTTAGGGACCTGCATTTGACATCAGTGGGTATGGCAATTTGAGCATACACAATTATGTTAATAAAATCAAACAGTACTTGACATTTGCGATAATATCCTTTGTTTCCTGTGTAGGATGGGCCCACAATTTAAAAGTGCTTTGTGAAATTAGCTAGGGCAAGAGGCTGCAAATGGACTGAAGGCATTGTCCAACAGTGTTATTGCTCTGGTACTTAGTAATTGTCTCTACTACCTCAGGTCCGATCTATACAAAGTTGATATTTTTCTACCAAGAGTTTTTAAAGCAAAGAGATGCTTAAAGGAAATGAACATCAATTTTCTCTCATTTAAAGCAGTTCAAATGAGGTGGCCTGTTGTAAGTAGTAAAGTCTTGAGAGCTCATTTTAAAGAACAACGTGGGACTTTACAAAAGAAAAGTAATACATTCTCAGCTCATGTTCCTTGTTTGTTCCACTCTGTCAACTAGCAAAGGAATGAAAATACAAGAGTGTGTTCTTCCATTATTCAACTTTTACCTTCTATGCAAACTTTAAACCTTGTGCTAAGACAAAGCAATTCAAAAATGGGCCCACATTTTAAAAGTGCTTTGTGTTTTACAGATTTAATTCTGGTAGCTTTCAGAGGGTTGTTATCACCGAAATTATTTCACTGTATTTTGCCATTTTCCACAGGAACAATTTGTAGACAATCACCTAGGTTTAAATCCCAGATTTCCCTTTTATTTCTTAACTTGTATCCTGTTAAACACACATATCAGATGATATTACTCATACTGTGAAACTTCCTAGTGGCCTACCACCTCAGTCAACCGAAAAGCCAAATCCTGAAAATGGCCAGGCAGCCTCCAGCTCTCCTCCCTCCCATCTTCTCCTCCTTGCCCTCTTGTTACTTTCCTCATATGCATCCCTGTCTGTCTTCTTGCTCTGTTCCTCCAGGACAAGACCAAGACACCTCAGAGTTTTGCTAGCTCCTCACTCTGTAATGTTTCTCTTTAATGTGTGTGTGTGTGTGTGTGTGTGTGTGTGTGTGTGTGTGTGTGTATTTTAGGGAAGGGTCTATAGAGTGTTCAGGGTCTTACTAGGAGATAGGACTCAAAGTGATTCTCCCATTTACAGCCTCACAAGTGCTGGCATTACAGGTGTGTGCCACCATGCCCAATCTTAATTGTCCTCTCAGTGTGCCCTAGGGGCAGGGCCAGCATGGCAGGCCCGGGGATCAAACCTCCAGCCCTGTGCCTGCTTGCAGGTGCTTTAATCCACTGAGCTATTCTTCTCTTTTCTTGGTATCATTTCTCTCACCATCTCCAAGTTTCCTTCAAATATTCTATTTTCCTCTAAGGCCTCCTGTAGATATACTGTAACCCTGTTCCCTTCCTCTGTCATTTTTTATCCTCTTTCTGTGCTTTATTTTTCTGTAAAGTATCTATCATCAAATGAGCATCATGCATTATATATTTCTGGGGAAAGGACTTGCATTTTTGAGTATGTTCTGTACATACTATGCTTCTTCTTTTTGCCAGCAATATTTGGCACATATAAGAATCAAATGTTAGTTAAATTTGATGGAGCTTTTCTTCAGATAGGATAACCATAAAAACAAAAAGGGGATGAGCCATTTTGCTTCAGATAATGCAAAGAGCTCAGGCTCATTCAAAGCTGTTTAAACTGCAATATTCTATTTGAATAATTATTCATATCATTGAAAATCAAATTTGCTGTAAGATCCTGAAGAAAGGACTAAGAGACTGATGGTTCCATAATCTATGGTTCCCATAGTCATGGTTAACCAGGTAATAAAAATTCTGCTCCCTTATTTGAACCATAAAATACAAAGCACCTACTCAGAAAGGAATATCTAACTCAAGTAACTAAAAAAATACAGAATCATAAACCAAGATTTATTAAAACCAAGACATCACAGAATCATAAAGAAGACATAAAAACTTTTCTTGGGGAAATATATTTAATACTAAATTTGTGCTTCACCCTGTCCTAGGAAAGCATGTTCAAACACTCACGATGACATTTGTTTCCAACCTATCACTTTCAGAGTCTGACAAAGGCTATAGGACAGAAGACAATATACAAACTAGACTTATAGGAAAGGAACTAGCATAGACACACTTACATATACACACTCCACTGTGCCTTTGCCATAATCATCCTGCAAAACTAGAGCAACGGACGAAATGTTCCGTGGCCAGGGGGCGCCGAGAAGCTCACCAGGGCGCTGGAGGGCAAGTGAGCCCCTGAGGGCTCCAGGGAGAGCCTGCTCCGTGACACGGCCTTCCTCTACACTTTGCAAGCCAGAAATCTCTGTATGGTTTTGATTCTTCTCTGTCTCCCAGCCTTGCAAACAGCAGGTCACAAAGTTCCATCATAGCTATTTCAAGCACCAACCGTCTCCTATTCCCAGAGCTTTAATCTCAGAACTCATCACGTCTAGGTTCCACTTCGGCAGCAACTTCCTAACTCTGTTCCCAGCTGGTGCGTCTGCATGCCACACTTCACCCCACTGTCATATACATCTTCTTTTACTCACACAAAAATCTCTCATGTGGGATCAGATTCTAGCTTTGCAGTTTGACATACAAGGCTTCAAAATTTGAAATATCTTTTTCTTGTCACATCTAATACTTTAGTTTCATGCATGCCAAGATTCTGATACAAAAAATGTACCAGACCATAGTAGATTTAAGTGACCATGGGACTCCATATTTTAAACATATACAGGTTGAATGAAATACATTATTCAGAATTAACTTGTCTGTCATTCTTAATATAATAATAAGTATGCAGATTTTTCTTTTATTTTGAGATAGGATATTTCTGTGTAGGTAGCCTTCAAACTCACTATGTAGCCTGCACTGTCCTTGAGCATGCAGTGATTCCCTGGCCTCTGCCTCCCAAGCCTTGAGGTACAGGTGTTTGCCACCATACCACCCTAATATGCGGATTTAGGGGACAGGAAAACCAGTGTGGTATTGTACCAAGCCCAGAGGTCTTCAGTGTTACGTGAGAAAAAAGTAAATAAAAATGTCTACACACACATGAACATTTAAAATCCAATCTTATAATAGTGTAGGAAGCTTTTCAGGAACTCATAACGCATGAGTCCTTTCAATTTATATGCGTACTTTAAAGTTCACTTCTAGACTGAGCATAATCCAATATAATCCTGAACCAAAAAAAGCCTATCAATAACTTGTTTGGTTATCTCCCAAATTGCTTAGGATCATCATTGACTATATTACTGGATAAACATCTTTTAAACCTAGACAGATTTCAAATTAATAACGCACTCAGGAAAATAAAACCAGTTGTATTAAATTTTGTGTAGATGTTATATGTTTTGCTATTTTGCATATAATCATTTCAATATCTTGTGTACTTTTAGTGTATTTAAATGTAGTAATATATACAGTAATTGAATAACTAATTTACCATAACTTAAAATGAAAAATTTTCTGGGGGTGGTGGTGATGTGTACCTATTGGTCCTCCCTGCCTTGGTAGGCTGAGACAAGAGGATTGCTGTTAGTTGAAAGCCAGCCTGAACTATACAATAAGACCCTAAATTTAAGAAAAAGTTTAAGTTTATACATAGCATTGGAGCTTGTGAACAAATTTAAGAATCCACATATTCATTTATTTTAATTACTCAATGACTTTAGACTATGGTGTTAATCATTTAAATGGAAAATTTAAAGAGGTAAATACATTTGATTTGTAATTGAAACTATGATGTTTGAACATATTTAACTGTTACAATCAGACCAAATACTATCTAAAGATTTAAAAGCAATCCTTAAAGCAGAGGGAAGGTGAGGAGAGAGAGAAGGAAAGGAAGGGTAGGGGAGAAGGGAGGAGGTAGAGGAGAAGAGAGACAGGCTGATAAGGTTAGATGCTTAAAAAGGAAGATGTTTTGATTTGTAACTTTAATAAATTACTTATAAATTTTTAAAACCCAAGCAACTCCTACAGTGTTTTCTGCCCACAGACATGTTTAAGACATCAAAAGATCATTATAAAACAATCTTTAACTTCCTTATGCAAAGTTGTTCCTCCTCCTGTGATCTTATAATGAGACTTTCCTCCTAAATCTGTAAAACTCTATTTTTATTCTCTTTAAAATTGTTTTCTTCTACGGAGTATGAGCTATTGACAATCTGATTTGTATGATCACTGGATATTCACATATAGTTCAGTTGGATTATTTGCATTCTTCATCTTCAAATTATTTTCTATTTTCCATAAAACACTTAGTACTTAGTAACACTTGCTACTCCTGCCTTTTGCCTTTCAGGAACAATGATATTTGCAGGTAAGACTCATTTATTCCTGCACCCTAACTGGTTTCTTCACCAGCTGTTCCTCAGAAATCCTATTTGCTGTCATCCTTTTTCTCTCTACCACTTAAATCAGTGTCATAACTGCAGTCCTTGTTTTGAACCCCCTTCCCACATTTGACTGCCTGCTAGCCATTTATCTTGAGATGTCTTATCATCCACGTGGCTTTTTTAATAAATGAAACATTATTACTTAAATAACAACTTATTCAATAGGCATCTCCATTTCCAATGAGAACAGTGTTATTCATATAGTAGCCTGCTACTGAAAATTCAGAATCCTTATTGACAATTCCCAGTCACTTCTCCTTGTCCCTAAAGAGCTCCACTGATGATGCCTTGATACCTTGGTTCCATCTTTTTTTTATCATACTCTCTACCACCACCTCTACCCCTTCTGCAATTTGTGTCAGCATGTCCAAGTCCTTGCCACCTCAGGTTTAGCATTTGGCTTTTTTTGCTTAGAGTCACCATAAGCTACCTCATGCTATAAATTACCTTATATACTGCTCCTGGTTAATAGCATAGCACTTCTGATCAGCCTGAAGTCCAAGGGGTTCAGACTCTTTGGCTATAAAATTAAATGTCTTGTTTGTTACTAACTTTCCAATCTTATTTCCCATGATTTCTTTAAATGGTTACTCTAATTTAAGAGTTGGAAAACACTCTGTAAAGATCCAAACATCAAGTATTTAAGGCCTTTGATGTCATATGGACTACAATTTCAACTCCATCATTATAGCACAAGAACAGCTGTAAACAATACACAAACAGATAGTATCTATGTTATAATAAACTTCATTTAAAAAGAGAGAGTGGGTTACATTTTGCCAGACAGCCCCATGCTGCCTGCATGTGCATCTCATCCAATCAGATTTTCTGATTCTTTTTTTCAGGTGTAACCACATCTTCACCTATACAGCTTTCCTTCATCAAAGGTTTCATCCATTCTCTAAATTTGGAAGTCCTACATATACTCCATCATTAAGAGTCTCTTTAAAAACTTCCTTAAATATTCAGTTTCAGAGGATGTATTTTCTTCTTGAAAGTTCAATATATGTTCTATTCATTCATTCATTCATTCATTCATTCATTCATTCATTCCAAAAACACTATAGACCCTACCTATACCTAGACCCTATGGTGAGAATTCATGACATAAAGGGGAAGACACACTCTAAGAATGAGTGGTGCTGTGTGAATGGAAGTGAAGTAGAAATATGCACTGAGGTGGTATATGAGACTAGCTTTATTTATGACATATAGTGAAGCTATGATATCATATTTATCTTTGGTTAATATACTTAATTGTATCTAAATTTAGAAAGCATTATTAAAGAAGTTGCATAACAATACAGTTTTAAAATATCCTTATATTTAAAAGTCAAATAAATTTTAAGTTTTTTAAAAACTTATTAAGTGTTTTCATGCTAAAAATAAAGATACTGTTTTAAGAAAATAACATTAAAAGTCTTAGGATCTAAATGTCATTTGGTTTCCATTATAACATTAAATCAAATTATGTTGCATTAAATTAAAAACTTATTTTAAAAATATTGAAAAGAAAGGCAAGATAGACTGAACATTTCCTAATCCTTTATTTACAAGTAGGTTAACTTTACTCACGTCTTGCCTCTTCGTGACAATGTGGTATCATATCAATATTTTGGAAGCAAAATTACTGGGTACAAAATTTGTTTATCAAAGGTTATATATTTAGTTAAAATTTTTAGTTAAATGGGGCCAGGGAGATGGCTCAGTGGAATAAGCACTTCCCTAGCAAGTGCAAGGGTCTCAGTTCAATCCCCGGTTCCACCAAAAAAATTTTTTTTTAGTTAAAGCAAAACCTAGCAAAACATTTTTTGTAAGTATACGAGGGCGAGTAGATCTACCTTAAAACAAAATAGACAAGTTTCTTTTTCATATAACCAACTATGGAGACTATAATGATATGTATAGATTTATTTTTGAGACAGGGTCTCGTTGTGCAGTTCAGGCTGGCCTTGAACTCCCAACAATCCTCCTTACTCAGCCTTCTGAGCCCTGGGATTACAGGCTTGGGCCACCACAAGCAGCCTGTGTATGCATATTTATGTGTTTGTATTTATCTAGGTCATAAGCTTATAGTATATTAATGACTGTACAGGATACTTATTAAAATTTATTTTTTCTTTGTACGTTATCAATAAAAATGTGTTGATGGTTATAGAAGCAGAATACATTAAATATATACTTTCTTATTTAAAGCATTTATTAAGAGGTCTATATTTATTTATTTTTTTCATAATTTTATTGAGAAACAAATAGCAATGAGACAGTTCCAAACCAAATTGGTAGGACAGGTTCAATAATTAACACATTGCATACATTCTTCCTAGTGGTTAATTGCTGACAAGATGTGGACATGATATCCTATTTATAAACACCATTAGAACAAATCCCTCTATTCATTAAGGGAATGTAACTATATATCTATCCTAACCACTTTGAATACACAGATACAAAATGGACATTCATCAGTATACTCTTTCTTTGTTAAGTTCCGTTATTTGAATATTATA
>NW_004524701.1:1344332-1352526 GCF_000260255.1 Octodon degus | reverse complement strand
TTGACACAGTGAAATATTATGACTGATCTGTAAATTCTTTCTTCATTTTTATTTTGGACAGTTTTTATTGTTATATTCATTTATGTTTGTAAATAATTTATTTTCAATTTGCAATCTATTAAAAAATTAAAAATAAAAGTAAAAAAAAAAAGAGCTGTATGTTAAAATGTCTTCATCTACTTCAGCAAGGTTGCAGGATACCAGATCATGATAAAAAAATCAATCATATATTTTAAAATAAAGTACTAGTGAACCATCCAGAAATAAGATTAAATAATAATTCTATTCACAACAGCATTAAAAAGAACAAAATACTTAATAAATTCAACAAGATTGAGATTCATGTGTTGAAAAGTATAGCCAGGCGCGTTGGCATTTATATCCAAAATCCAAGCACTCAGGGAGTGTACCTCCAAAAATTAAATAAAACCTCACAGAATATTGTTGAGAGAAACCAAAGAAGTTCTAAATAAAGGGAACGACATCACTGATCTAAATATTTAATACCAGTAAGATTGATACTCCCCATGATCTACAAATTCAACACAATGCTTATCAAAATGCTAAGTGCTCGTTGTACTGATTGGTCAGCCTACCTTGAAATCCACATGAAGTCAGCATATGAAGCACAACTTTGACAAAGAGCAAAGAGGATTCGCATAGACTGACCTCAACCTCGCCACAAGGCACAGCAATTGCACGCTGTGGAGCTGGGGTGAGAGCAGGTATGCAATGGAGCCAGGCTGAGAGTCAGGTTTGCAATTGAGTGCATTTTAATTAGGGAGCCACAATCATTTAATTGGGCAGTGGAAAATAGCTTTTACCTCAGGGACACTGGGTATACAGCTCATGCAAAAAAATAAAGAAGCCACCATTGTTTCATATCACATAGGGACATTAAATCAAAATGGATAATAGAATTAAATGTGAGAGTTAAAAATATAAAAATCTTAGATGAAAACATTAAACAAAAAAACCTCCTGTGACTCTGGATTAGGCAATGGTTCGTTAGCTACACCAAGGTCTCCTTCTATAAAACCATAGATAAATTAAACTTCATCAAAACTAACTCTTGGTGTGAACAGTACCACCAAGAAAGGGAGGAGACAATCCACCGGATGACAGAAGATCTTGCATATCATTGATCTGAGGAAAGAATTTTCCAGTAAATATGAAGACACTTTAAAAATCTCAAAGTGAGAATACAAGCAGCTCAAAAGCAGCTTAAAAATGACCACAGAATGTGGGTAGACTTTCACTGATCTAAATATTTGATACTAGTAAGATTGATATTCCCTGAACGATCTACAAATTCACAAATCCTTATCAAAACGCTAAGCCCTCATTGTGCAGATTGATCAGCTGACCCTGAAATCCACATGAAGTCAAAGAGACTCAGAATATGAAGCATACAAGTGGTCAATAAACCCATGAAAGACGCTCACTATTAGTCATTATAACAGCACAAAGCAAAGTTATAATGTCATTCACACCGACAGAATTTCAATAGCAAAATTATAATAACAAAAATAAAAGATAATAGGAAGCCTGTGCTGCTGAGGATGGGCAATCTCTAAACCTTCACATATTGCTGATAGAGTTGTTGAATAATGCCATCACTTTGGAAAGCAGTTTGATACTCCTTGAAAATGTTAATCATAGCACAACCAAATGAATGATCAGTTGCACTTCTGGTTATAGGTTCAAGGGAAATGAAAAATATTTCCATAAACAACTTGATCACAAAAATGTATAGCAGCATTATGCATAAAAAACAAAAACCAGATACTATGCAAATGTCCATTATTTGATTAATGCATAAACATGATATGGTATATACAGATTATAGATTATTTTTTCCCAATAAAAATTATAAAGAATTAATTAGTGCTTCAGGATAGATGGTTCCTCTAGACATTATACTAAGAGACAAAGCTCATAGTTTTGTTTGATTCCATTGAATTCAGAGAGAGAGAGAGAGAGAGAGAGAGAGCAAGAGAGAGAAAGAGAGAGAAGATTGATGATTTCCAGAGGCAGGGGGAATGAGGAAAAGGAGAAGAACTGGTTTGGACATAGTTCTTATTTGGAGTAATAAAATATCCTTCAAATAGACACAGTTGATGAGTAGCTTTGGGTATTCTAAAAGCACTGAATTGTACATGACACAAGTGTAGTGTTTAAATTATATTCCATGAAACTTAGATTTTAAAATATCTGAACTTATTTCAAGAAGTATAGTAAGTTGCTTCTTCAACAAATAACAAAATACAATTTCACACACTAGACTTTGTGACACATCCACAATGTCTTTTTTGGGAAAGACAAAATATATCTCAAGATTCTAACCCAGCAGCAGGAGCTAGCCTTTATGTACAGTCATCCTCCTGCCAAAGAAATATGATGCTTTGAATGCTCTTCAGAGTCTCAAGGCTCATAACTGGTGTGGGAAAGAAACAGAAAGACACTGGTCTTCCCACTCAGGAGAATGTTAGGTGCTCACAAGCAGCACCCCAGTTCTCTCCTGGAGAAATGAAAAGCAATGTGAAATGAAATTCACGAATTACCCAGAGTCCTTACTTCAGTCAAGACTTTTTACTTCTTTTTTCATTTTTTATTAAATCTGCTAGTAATTGCTCTGGGAAGCCAAAGTAACGGCTTTTGATTTTTCTTATTTTTTCAAATCACCCTGATACTCCTCAGTAAGAATCTCAACTGAAAAGGCAAAATAAAGACATAACAATATGACAATAATGAAAGCTCTCAGAAAGTAAGAAATATTCAAAAGTGCGTTGATAATAAACAAATGGCGTAATTAAGATTTAACTGTATCTAGAACACAAATATAAATGTTAATTGTATTCACTATCTTTTATTACTATTACTACTATTTTTTTTTATATTTTAAGGAAAGCTCTACAGGGTGTCCAGGGTCTCACTATTAGATCAGACTCATAGTGATCTGTCTGCTTACAGCCTCCCAAGAGTTGGGATTACAGGCATGCGCCACCACGCCCAGGCTCAATTGCCATCTCAGTGTGCTCTGGGGATGGAGCCAGCATGGCAGGCTCGGGATTGAACCTCCGGCTCCTGCGCCTGCTTGCAGGAGCTTTAATCCTCTGAGCTATTTGGCCGGCCCTTATCATTCACTATCAATGCTGCCACATTTATTTTTTTAAATGAGACTAATCCTAACACTTTAATTCATATTATAATTTTTAAAGATTCTCTGTTTAAAAAGTGAGAAAGCCCAATGAATTTTCCTGTATGAAATTCTTTCCATTTCCTATTGCTTGCACAAGATATTACTTCAAATTTAGATAAAATGTGAATCTCTTGTATGATTTCCAAGGACAGAAGTCCAGTGTCATCTCAGTAGGCTCAGATCAAGGTGTTTGCACAGCTGTACTCTTTGGGAATGCAGGAAATTTATTTCTTGCTAAATTGAGTTGCTGGCAGAGCTCAGTTCTTTGCTCTTGTAGGCCTGGAGTCTGTGTTTTGCTGCTGGCTTTAAAGTGAAAGACATTCCCTGTTTCTAGAAGCATCTGTTCCTCTACTCTACCCATTACCTCCATCTTCAAAGTCGACACTGGCAAAGCCTGCCCTTTCCAGGCGCTTCTCTCTGAGCTTCCCTCTCCTCCTCTCTTCCCACTTAGAGCCCCTATAGTTACACAGGGCGCAAGTGGCTAATCCAGCAAAATCTGCACTTCGAGTGTCAGCTGACTAGCAGCCTTAATTGCTCTTCCTTGTGTAATCCCTCTTTCCTCATTACAATTCTCATGAATGCAACACATATGTGGATTCTGAAGATGGAAGGGTGTGGATATCTGTGGGGTGAACTTTGTCCTGGCAACTGCAAAATGTAATCATTGTAGTAGGAAAACCAGTAGAACACCTTCTTTTTCCTTGAATAAAATTACTTTTAATTGAAATTGTTCAATTATGATTATCTAGCTTTTTATATGGATCGAGACACAAGAAAGATGATAGTATTATGATGACTAAAATATAAAGTAAAATTATTTTTATTCATTCATCCAAAGCACAGTACAGTTTTGACAAACTATTTCAAGTAAAGTTGTAGATCAGGCACTTGATGTGTAGAAATAAAACAAAAATAGACTTCCTTGTATACTTAAAGCCTAGAGCAAAAAGCAGATATTTATGATACCATTGCTAAAATCAATGCATAATTACAATAAGCTATACATACTATCAAGAAAACCAGCAGCATCCAGTGACAGAGAAATGTGCTGGGCAGATTGAGTGCAAAGCCTCAGAGGCGGTCAAGGGAGATCTGAGAGGTCATGACCTAGGAGACACTGCACTTCAAGATGTAGGGAGAGAAAAATGCCCGGGCACAGAGAGCAAGGTCAAGGAGACCTCTTTGGTTAAAAATCAAACACATACAAGTTATGGACATGTAGCGGAGGGCTGACAGGGGTCATCTGTAACATAATAAGTGAAGGAAGTGAAAAGTGCTGGTTGGTACTTCTGCTACCACCTGGCTCTTGCCTTGCCTGTGGCAATAGCACCCACACTGGCCTTTGCATCCCTACCATTGCCTGGTGGTGTCTACCCCTACACATTAGTCAGAGCTACCTTAAAAAGCAAAAACAAGCAAACATACAAACAAACAAAATAAAAAACAAAAGCAGCAAAGACAGGCAAAATCATTG
This sequence comes from Octodon degus, assembly GCF_000260255.1. Classification (NCBI taxonomy): domain Eukaryota; kingdom Metazoa; phylum Chordata; class Mammalia; order Rodentia; family Octodontidae; genus Octodon; species Octodon degus. Next base: position 1,347,850 of record NW_004524701.1, on the reverse strand, counting down.
TTCTCTGAAAACTGCGGAGTGGCTTCCCATAACCTGAAGAAGATTCCAGGTCTTTCCAAAGCCAGTACAGTGGCCTTCCGGGCTGAGCATTCTACTGCTTGGCACTAACCCTGTGCCCTATGCAGCACATAGAGGCTCTGGCTCCTAGTACCTGCTATCCTTCCTAGCCTGCTAGAGTCATATTTTTTACAAAATCTGCCACCTACCATAGCCTCTGTTCATTCTATTTGTTTATTATGTTTCTGCCTATAGTATAGGCAGTTGAGCTAGACAGAAATTAATATCCAGTCTATGAAGGACTGGGCTCTCAAGGAAGTCAGTAGAAAATAGACTTCAAAATTGCTGCCGAGGTACATCTGAAGAAGGCCAGGCCTCAGGATAAAGATATAAAGACCAGGCCTGCAGCTTCCCTAATGGAGAAGCAGTAAGTGGAGCTTATTCTGTAATTAGCATTGCCCAGGCCAGTGAAGTCCAGGTAGACTTGAGTCGCCCACGTGGGTGACCAGAGGATCCAGACCCACCCTTCCCTGAAGTGCTTTTGTCCTTTCCCTGCATCCTCACTACTTCAATATTACCTAAACAGCTGCACTTATAATTCTGTAGGTTGACTTAGTTTGGCCTGCACTTTTTCCATATTGTCATTTTGATGTGTAAATTACCCTGGCAGAAGGGCTTGCAGGCAACACATTCAGGATACCTCCTATGTCTCAGGTGCTATTTCCATTCCCCAAAAAACCTTTTGTACTCTTGATGTGCTTTGTCCCTTGAAATTCATTCTTTGATTTCAGGAGAGGCAAACTAGGCAAGTGGGACATCTAGGAGGTTGGGAGTTCTTCTTTCCCCTCTATCACCTATGTTAGCATGGAAGGTCTACAGAAGCAGCCAAATACCCCAATTTTTTTACAGTGAGTCTCCACCCTGGTGGAGGGTAGAAAATTAATAAAACAAAATTTTTTTTTGGAATGAATGAAGTGAATTAGGGAAAGTTTAAAAGCTATCTATAACTTTAGGTGAGATTTAGAGAACAGTATTTCAAGATTATGTTGCTAATTTCAAAACTAACTTCAATGTGTTATATCTGAGTATAACATTATTAATCCTGATTTGAGATTATCCTTCTGAAATATGAAGAAAATTATTATTTACTTATCATTAAGATATGAAGAATAATATAAGAAAACATGTGAAATGATAGGTTAGTGCTAAAAGGACATAAAGTATTCTTAATCTTTGCTTCCTTGATCTTTTGTAATACTGACTTAGTTTTATGAATATTAGGGTTTTGGTTTTTTTTTGGGGGGGACTGGGGATTCAACTTAGGCCTTTGTGCTTGCCAGGCAAGAATATATTAGTTTGATAAGCAATACAAAATAAAGTACAAAAATTTTATTTTTGTGCCTCAAAAATCTTTAAAAATTTAGTCTTCAGGGTTAATTTTCCTTTACTTTTTGATAAAATTCAGAGAGGCTTTTGACCTTCTTTTGTTTGTTCTTAAGTGGTACAGTGACTTATGGGCAGCTCTTAATTCAGTAATTTAGAAACCACCAGCCTCAGGAAAAATTTAAATTTTGACCCTGTTTGGGAATTGAGGTTTTTCCGTTCCTTAAGTTTGAATCTGTTACAGTGACAGATCCATAGCTCAGGAAGTAGAATTGGCTTTTCTTCCTCATTACTAGACCAGCTACTCCAGCTCTGCTCCCTCAGCCTCCATACTAGGCTGCTGGCACCTTCCAGATTGCAACACAGAAAGGCAAGAGAAAGACGGATGAGGCAAGTTCTGAAAGTTCTAAGCGTATTGTTGCTGGCCCTGGATTTACCACTTTCCTGGGTTCTCTGGAGAACCCCCCCCCCCCCCCCCGCCCCGCCACATGCCACTTTCTCCCAGACAATGATCCTATGGATGTTTCTTTCATGCAGAGCTCACATTCACTTATTCTAGGAGTCCTAACCCTGGGGTTTTAGAAGTACCTCCATATTCTCCTTAATGAAGTCTGGCTGAGCCCCTCAGAAAGGGATTTAAAATTACAAAGGTCAGAAAGAGATTATTTTCTATGTAATCTTATATCTTGTCCCCAGGACACAGCCTAATTCATCCTGGAAATACTAAGAGTTCAATTAACATAACACAGTGTCAATCTCTTCTTCAATTGACTATCAAAATAATTGACCCATCAATTGCTCAGCCTTAAAGTTTTTTGTGAATGAATCAGTCACAGGGCACTAGGTCTTCCAATCTGGAGGAAGTTCCTATTGTGCTTTCAACACAGGGTTCTTTATAGCCTGAGTCTCAGCTGAGATGAGGGATAGCATCTGCTCCAGTTCTCCTGTTTGATGCTTCAATTGCTGTGGTGGAAGGACTCTGCACACTAACAGCTCTCTCCAAGGAATTCAAAGTTTCTCTTAACTCTTGGTATGTTCATTTCGTCCATGTGCACAGGTCATTTTGTGGATATTTTTTTGTTGATCTGTATTGTATCCTGTCGTGACAACTAAAATCTTATCAGTTACCATGTTGTTACATTTCTAATACAAAAATTTTGCCACCATGTATGTGTGTGAGTGTGTGTGTGTGAGTGTGTGTGTGTGTGTGTGCATGCGTGTAGATACATTTGAAATTCTAAGTACCTTGGAATGATTATTGCCATGAACTAGCTGATCTCTTTGCCAATTAATTTTTCTTCTTCAAATTCATCTTGCTATAGCATCAATTTCATTAAACATGACAGTATATACATAACTTACTTGGTCAGAGGATTTGCTAGCTCTCCCTGCCTACTGAGGGAAAATAGGAATCCCGCAGCACCTTAGTGAGCTTCTTATTGTGAAGGTTAAACAGATTGTGGTAGTCATTGTAAAGATTTCCTAAAAATGGTGAAATTTTAGAATACTGGGAAAATAAGAGCATTTCTTTCTCTTTTTCTTTTATTAAGTTTATTAGATAGAGAGATAGATTAATAGACAGACAGACAGACAGACAGACAGACAGACAGACAGACAGATAGATTGTTCCAGCATAGGGAATTTATACCTACACATGATATATTGTGATTCTTTCTTTTCCATTCCCCTACCCTCCCTTAAACCCATGTTCCCCTCCTTATTTACCAAAGCTTTGATATGGGTATAACTAAATCTTGGAAACAGCCCAAATTCCCATCAACCAATGAATGGATAAAGCGTTTCTTTCCATTTCAAGTGGTCACCCCAAGTTTGGTGCCCTGCTTGGCAGTGTGTTGAGAGACCTCTCCCATTATGAGCCTCCTCTCCACTGCACATCTGCATCTCCACCTCCACCAAAAGATAAGCTGTTCTTTTGAGGACCCGAGTGCTGAATAGATGCTTAACTGAAGTAAAAGTTCTAAGTATTGTTTTTTATTATCTTTGTTACTTTTCTTCAATTGTTGACGCAAAATTCCCAACACCCAAAGTGAAAGGGGAGAGTTTTATTTTATTTTTACTTTTTATTTTTAAAATTTTATTTATCCTGTCCAAACACTACTAGTACAAACATTTCTTTT
>NW_004524701.1:1326612-1343222 GCF_000260255.1 Octodon degus | reverse complement strand
AGAGAGACAGAGAGACAGAGACAAACAGAGACAGAGGGCTAGACAGACAGACAGATAAAGGAAGAAACAGAGAATGGTGATATGTTCATGCTGTCCTTGTGTGTAAAACCACACAATGCCTTTAGAGAACATATTTTCTCTCTCAGAAAGCCAACAGTCTTCTAGACCATGTAACAGTTATCTCTCTACTGAATGGGAATGTTATAATATCTCTTAATTAACAACTTCCCACTTATTGGAAGAAGTGGCTCTTCAAAAGACTCATGAACTAGTTCAAGTGGTGAGATTAGGAAACAGAAAAGAGAACAGGTAGGCTTTACTAAATCTTAAAAATATAAAAGAAAACATGCCCTTGAATACTAGATCTTATTTTTGTGAGTAAAAATTTGGTTTTGTATGTTTCAACTCTATAGACAAATGTGAGCCTTAAGTTTCTAGTTCCTGATTTGATGAATATCCCTAAAATCCAGTTGAGCTTTGAACAGTAGAATGAAAGAATAGAAAATGAAATCCTGAAGAATACGTCATTTATTTATGAAATTTTAATTTTACTAACATTTTGTAAAAATGCGCTTTGAGGGCTCAGTTTAGCGCAGTCATAACAAATGTAAGCGCTGAGAATGCGTCTGCGGAAGGACAGCCGGAAGCTGGTTGCCTGCTGTGGAGCGCACGTCTCTCGTAGCTCCTGTTCTTCAGATTTGATGCACCTGTGGGACTTTCAGGCCAAGAAGTAAAAATACCTTCTCGTAGTCCAGCATGGTGGTACACATCTTTAGTCACAGCACTAAGGGATGCTGGGGCAGGAATACCAAAGATCTAGGCAAGTGTGGAGAATTTAGCAAGACTTTATCTCATTTTTTTTTTTAAAGTGTGGTGCAGCTGGTGATGTAGCTCAGTGAAAAAACCTGGTTTTAAGCCCCAGTACTGAGGGAGAAAAAGAATTAAAAACAAAAATGCTCTTCAAATAGCTTGTTTCACTAGAAAGCTTATATTGAAATAATAATTAGATGCTTTGCCAATATTTAAAGATTAAAGGGGTGCAATCATCACCTCGTTCACCATAATTCTGCTCTGACCTTACCTAGATGAGTTCACACAATAATCTAAAACCAATAGCAAAATCCACCTCTTTACAATGCCAGAACTATTAATGTGCCTATAAATTACCTAAACTATGAGGCTCTTGGTGCAATCTTTAATGAAGAAGAATTATATGCACTGCATTCAATATTATATGTAGTTGTAGTTGTGAGAAAGCTAAAAATAATAGCATTCTGTGTACACACTTCAGTATTCACAGGTCTTTGAATCTGCAGGAAAATCCCTCAGTGTCCTGCATTTTGGCTCAACACACACGCACTATCATTAGCTGCCTGAATGTAACCTGCAGCTTAATAACATCACAAAACCCAAGTTCAGCAAGACCAGTCATCATAGACCAGCTAATGACTTCAAGCACACAAAACAAGATTCTTTTCTGGACTGCCTTAAATCAAACAAACTCACTCTAATGACTTAAAAAAACTTGCAGTGGATTTTATGCTCCCATTTCATACCAATTAAGATAAGCGCATTTCTATAATGATCTAGTGTCATTGTTAGGAATCCGTGCCAGCCTGCTTCTGAGGGAGAAAAGGGCCAGCTTTCCACAAAGGTTTCATTAGTGTGGGTGTTCTGACACTGCCATTTCAAATGATCCACTCAAACACCTAAAAATAAAAATAAAATGAAAATCTGTGACTTCTAGAACTCAAAACTGCCAGTCAACTTGACTGCAAGATGATGGTCTAGTAGTGCTGAGGGTTGAAGGCAGGCCAAATTATTTTTTTAATGAATATATTGAATATATTAGGAATTTTTAAGATATTTGAAATAGAATATGTAAGTAAGGCATCACAAATCTATAGGAAAAGGTGGATTTTTCAATATATAGGATACTGTTCAATCTCTTGAAACAAAAAATCCATTTAGTTCTTCATAGACCATTATGCCTTCTTCCCAAATCTCAGATTAAGTGAAAACGTATTTGTAATTAGTCAAACCATAAAGGGGTGGAGAGAGGAAGTGTAAGCCTGAGTTTTTCTAAATAAAGTCTTCTCCATAGAATAAAGCAGAAGATAAGGGATTTGGCTATATGGAAATTTCTACCTTCTGTAAGAAAATACATACTAAGTTATGGCCAGGGAGATAGTTCAGTGGAACTGGTGCTTGCCTTGCAAACTCAAGGTCCTGAGTTTGGTCTCTGGTACCACCAAAAACAAAACAAGACAAAAACAAAAACAACAGAAAACATGTAGTAAGTTAAAAAGCAATTTATTCATCAGAGTAACAAGATAATGGAACACAAGAGAGGGTAAATATCTTTGGGATGAAATAATCTTAGGGAAATTGATAAAAATAGGCACACAAAATATAAATGCAAGAGGAATATGCAAAACTTTAAAAAGGAAAAAAAATGCATGCTTATTTGATGTAAATAAAAAGAGATTCAAACTGGTGCCATGTTTTCCTCTAGATACTAAGTTTCACAACTATCGGATTCTAGTATTAGCAGATGGACTAAGAAGTTGTATTTTTGTACGTAGGCATGCTGAGAACCACATGCAGAAATATGAAGTGAGGAAAAGCTGGTAATATTTGTGGGCTTATGTCTGGTAATCTGAACAACTAACTTGAAGACAACAAGTGTTGATTTCATATCATTTTGTTCAGTGAAATTCCATATCATTTCTAATAACTTATTTTTTCTTTTTGCTGTTTTTTAACTCTCTTTAAAAAAATTGAAAGACTTCTTTTAAAAAGTTGTTAGGGTTGGAGATACATCTCTGTTATTAACTGCTTGTTAGCATGCATTAACCCTGATTTAAAGCTTCTAGTACTACCAAAACAAACCAATACACACCAAATTTTAAAAGGCATCATATAAAATTAGTAGAGCAGTTTTAAAAATCTATTCATTTTATTCAATATATTATTTAAAACGTGAAGTAGCAAAAGCTAAAAAAAAATTAAAATACTGAGTCTAAGTTTAGTTTCACATTGTACAGTTAGAATTTCAGATTTGGAGAATAAGTCAAATCACAAAAATTTTAACCGAAGCTTTATTCAAGATAGTAAGATTATGAATAATTTTTCTATTTCTCAGGTTTTTTCCAAGGTATTCTTATAGCTTGGAAAAATGAGATAAAAATAAATAATTTTAAATTTCTTATACATCAAAGTGGTCAATATTTATTTATAATAGTTGAAGAATATTCACTTCCAATATATTTTATGTTTTTTCTTCAATCAGCCTAAAAACTAAAGTCTACAGATATTTTAAGTTTTAATCCAAAACTCAATCCAAAAATAGAACTTCTTAGTGAAAGAATGATGATTTTTTTATTATTTTGAAAATACCAAATATCATAATATAAAGTAGTCCAATATTTCAGCATAAATATAGTTAATACTCTAATTTATTTTGCTTTTTAATTTTTTAAAAATAAATTAGTTTGTTTATTTGGTACAGGGTTTCACTGTGCAGCTCAGACTCATAGTGATCCTCCTGTTTTCGGCCTCCCCAATGCTGGGATTACAGGTGTGCACCACCACACCTTTTACGTGGCTGACAAGGTGTGCCCAAGGTGGGGCCAGCATAGCAAGTAGTACCTGGGATAGAAGCCGGGTTCCAGTGTTTGCTAGGCAGGCGCTTAGACCACTGAGCTGTTCCCAAGTTTTGCTTTTGGTTTAAATTTATGTAAGTTGTTTTAAGGACATGGCATACAGAAGCAGTTTTGCTTTAGTTTCTAACAAAAGAAATATGCAGATGATTTTTTTCTGTTGTTTTAGTAATCCATTTTTTTCCTCCCCTTCATAGTGCTTTCTTGGCAGGGTTCCCAACAGATGCATTTTTATTATTAAAACTTGATCTTACGTAATAAATTTCATAAATTTCTCTTTATACCAATGATACAGAACATTGAAACTATTTAGAGTACAAAATGATAGTACTCTCAAAGCAAAGTAATTTAAATTGATTTTGTAATAAACCTCATGGATATACACTTGATCAGAATCCTGGGAAGACACATACTTTCAAGTGTGGCAAAGCATCAAGGTCTTCTGTGTCGCAGCTCTAAATTGAGCATGCATTATATCTAACAACTCAAGCTAGCATAATTTTATAGCTAACTTTATGAAGTCTTAACAGGTATTTCTTCTGTAATAAATTAATTCACCCAAATCATTCTACAGAAAGCGATAGAGAATACCACAAAATTTAATATCATGCAGGCAACAAGATTTATTTTTTAAAAAATAGCTACTTCCATACTCATTTAATTTGGTTTTCAAATGCTAATCATAGGGGCCATGTACATCCTTTAAATACACTCTTAGAAACATTGCTATAATTTGGATCTAGAATGTCCACAAAGGTTGTTTCATTGTTTGTTTGTATCATTGTTGTTTGTCTTCTTGAGACAGGCTTTTGCTCTGTTGTTCAGGTTGACCTTGAACCCACTTTGTAACCAAAGCTGGCCTGGAACTCAATGCTGTCCTGCATCAGCTTCCTGAGTGCTGAGATTATAGACATACGCCACCACATTTGAAACACTTCTTGACCTGACACTATGCAGGCACTGGAACCTTGAGAAGGTGGGGATTACTGGGAAGTCTTAGGTCACCGTGAGCCTACTTTCGAAGGTGGTTATTCTCTCTCCTCTCTGTCTCCTCTTTCTCTCTGTCTTTCCAGTCTTGATGAGGTGAACAGAGTTTGCTCTGCAACTTACTCTCCCCACTTCCTGCCTCCCTAGAGGCCTGAAAGCAATGCAGCCAACGGACTACAGACTGAAATTTTTTCACTTATGAGGAAGCCAGCATAACTCTTCCTCTTTTTAAGTTCATTTATCTCTGCTTTTATGCCATAGTAGTGGAAATCTAATGTGAATACTCAGACGAGAGTAAGTATAATTAGCTTCATGTCAAGAGAATGATGATTTTTCTAAATACAAGGCCTAGTTAGTCTAATTTCTATTATAAAATTAATTGGAAATATATAGGTTCTGAACTTCCTGTGTGATAAAACATTCACATTCCTTATGAAATAATGCAGAAAGCTTATAACTAGATGACTTGGTTATTTTCTCCCCATGTTGAAACACATTCTTAACAAGGCATAAATGCATATATTTAAAGTACATCCTTTAATTAAATTTGTAATTTTTGTGTGCTTGTGAAACTACTTAAAATCAGGATATGTAATATGTTCCAGGCTATTTTTAAAGAGGACCTTGGACTTCTCAAGGCTACTGAAAACTTAAGCAATTTCACGTTTCCATGCTTAATTGTGATTACCTCAGTGCTTTACATTTAGAGCAAAACTACTAATAATCAGGCAGCAAGTTAAATCTCTTCCCACTTTAGAATCCTAATCATGTGTGGGGTCATCAAACACTCCAGAGTCACCTAACTTACCTTCTAGATGCCTGCCCTAATCATCATAGATTTTGATTATTCATTCAAATAGCATTAAGTAAATAAATATTTAAAATGTGAGGATGTACCTAACTGAGCTGAAGGACAAAGTAGGAGAAGTATACTACTGTGCTCCTCTGTGACCTTCCCTGGGCCTTATCTTTCCTGCTGCAACTGAATTCGAGGAGCACCGTGTGCAGGTCAGTCTCACCCACTGTCCTAACCCGGGCCGGCTTGCTCCAGCCGATCACTCTGACCCCACTCTTTGCCCTATTTCATGCCACATGCTTCTATCCTGTTCATTACATAAAGAAGACACTAAATACCATTCAGCGCTATCATAGTAGGGGCTAATCACAGTGAGAATGATCATCCTCCAGGTTAGGGAGGTTTAAAGGTGTTATCACATGTAGTGCGGCCTGAAAGCACATTATGAAGCACCATACGATGTGCTGGAGGAGGAGGAGGAGAAGCATTCTTCATTCCAGTCTTATCACCACATGCGGAGGGAGCCGTGCGTGAATCCATATTTATTTGCTTAGATCTTTAAACCTTTGATCCCAAACATCCCTATGAATGAATAAGAATGCTTTCTTTTTGTACAACTGACATTAAAAATATGAAAAGAGCATTGATATGACTTTTTATACTATGTATGGTTATTCTAGAGCATAGATTTTAAAGTTTTTCAATTAATCTCATTAGTTTTTGGCAGATCTACAATAGCATTACCTCCTTTGACCTTGGGGTCTAAAGGTCTATGGTCCTTTACAACCTCACCTTGTATTAAGAAATATCTTTGCCAGTTTTATTATTGCCATTTGCTTTACTTACTGATGGAGAGAAATCAGGCCTCTATCTCTGTGCAATTTATTTGTGGTAGCTAAAATCCATTATTTGTCCTTTACTAAAAGTAAAGACTTCACCTTTCAAATGTGACAAAATTTTATCTTTTTAATCACAAAGTACATGCTTCCACTTAACCTGTATTTCTAAAAGTGTGGTCTGAAAATTACTGAGTGTACCTATTTATATTCAAAGGTAGCAACTCAATAAAATTAAACTATGTTGTCAATCTACCTCTTGGAAATAATAACAAAGAGATCTCAATTTTGTTCCATTACCTTACTAAAGAAAAATAATAGACAAAAAACAAAATAATGAAAGCTATTACCAGGCAGGGACACTCACATACCATGTTATTATGCAAAAAGTATAGTTTTGTATACAATGCAGGAAAGACCACTCAAAATGCTATCAAAATTAAAGGAAGGTTGGGAGAATGAATGATTAACATATATTATATTCATGTACAAAGTCTGCCAGAGTGAGACACTACAATTTGTAAATAAAATAATAAAACTGGGAAAAATAGATGAAGGTATATAAGATATATTAGAATACCCTATTTAGTGAGAGGTTAATATTAACAGAATTGTTATTAAAACAGAAAAACAAGGAATAACATTTTAAGTTTATTTCATGTAGGATTAAATTCTTTCTATCTACAGAAATAATCCCAATATTTATGAAAGTAGCACTCTTTAAATAAAAATGATAAATATGCTCCTTAATTTATACTATATCTTTAAAAACTAAAACATTAGACTAATCTATAAAGTATTGGTTTTAATTTCCTACTGGATGCCCTCTTCAGAAACAATGTTATTGGGATGCATAATTCATTTTCTTTCATTATTTCTAAGTTACTATAACCAACTTTACTACAGAATCAAAATTTCTCTTAATTTTTTGAATATTCCTTATCATTGTAAGAAATTTTTGTGGTTTGTGTCATTAAGTTAGATAAATAAGGTTAGAATGTGAAAGCCTGCATATATTTTATTTTCTATATTTCAAATCATCTAGAATTAATTTCACGTTTCTTTTTCTATTTACTACTGAACTTATAGGAAGTTGTTAAATTACTTGAAACTTTCCTACTATTATTGCTATTTCTTTTCTTGTCTCACATCACTAAAAATAATTATTTTCAAGTTAGAAACTGTAATAAAATTATATTTTCATTAAGAGACCATGTTGTAATCTTCTAATGCTTTGACTGAATCTAGGTTTATGCTATGACACTGTTTAATTACCAGACCCCAAGCAATAGCAGACTATTTTGTATTATGTCTGTCCTGAATCTATAGCATACAGGATAAACTAATTTTTCTACAAAATATCAGACCTATTTTCCTCTCTGCACATATTATCAATATAGTATGTATATTTTATTTTGGTAGTAAAAAATACAAAACTATTTTATATTGCCAGTAAAAAAACACCTGAGACTGGAGTATTCACAAAGTAAACAGATTTACCTTGCTTAGAGTTCTGTGGTTGCAGAGGCCAAGCAGGTTGATGTCAATCCCATAGTCCAAGTCTCAGTCGCATTACAACGTGGCAAAAAGGTGGAGCAGGAACCAGACAAACACAAAAAGCCAAAGCGTTCCATGGCTTTGTTTTCCAACAACCAATACATTGAAGCTAACAGAGTGACAGAGGTCTGTCTCATTCTCCCTGTGGAGCACTGACCAAGTCATGAGGCTGGAGTCTTAGGATATGATTAACATCTAGCATCCATAGCTTATGGTCTTACCCCCTTAACACCTCCCACTGACTGACTTCCAAGCTCCCACTCCATCAACCTTTGGGAAGCAAACCACGCCTCAACCATAGCTATGTGCTTTTGGTCTATGCTGCTTGTTATGTCCATCTTTCTGCTCTGTCACTTTTCTGTTCATATCTCTGTAGTTTTTATCTTCTACACACTTTCCACTATGGGTGTTTGAATCTATGTAAGTGTATGTATCTACCACATCTTCTCTAAAAAATTCTACCAGGAGTCAATCCTCAAAACTGAAGATTCTACATTAAGTTGAAGAAATTTGTGACTTCACCATTTGATAAGTGGCTCACCTTGTTATACTATGACTTATTCAACTCTCATCCCAAAAAAATTGGGTGGGCACAATAGCCTTTATATGTTTGACTGTCTACATTATGACCCAAAAATAAGCAAAACAAACAAAAAACACTCATATACTCACATTGGCTGCAAGACTACATTGAACTGATATATGAAAATATTTTAACAAATTTTTTCGCTTACACTAATGTGCCCCAGTATTTTTAAGCAGTATGTTCTTCTGTTAATCACAAAACTGAATTCAAGTGTATAAGCAGTAAAATGTGGTTGTCATTAAAAACAATAAAGACTGTCTTGAAGAAATGAGAGGTTATACAACTTCTAACATCAAAAACAAAATTTATGGGCTGGCCAGATAGCTCAGCAGATTAAGGCATCTGCTTAGGTAGAGTGAAGCAGCAGGGGTTCAATTCCTGCTCATGCTGGCTCCGCCCCCAGGGTGCACTGTGAGGACAGTTGAGACTAGGTGTGGTGGTGCATGCCTGTAATCCCAGCTCTTGGGAGGCTGTAAGCCGGAGGATCACTATGAGCCTGATCTACATAGTGAGACCCTATAGACCCTATACCAAATATATAAAAACAAAAAAATTATGGAGTGAAAAATACAATGTTAAATTTAAATATATGAAAAAAGAAAAAATAGGATAGAAGAAATCATGAGTCTAGGTGTTTTATATATTTGCATGTATGTCTAATTTCCACATTATTGGTAGATTGTGCACAGTATGGGGACCTACACAACAAGAAAATAATGTAAATAAAAATAGGATTTAAATGATATTTTAAAGAAAACAGGAAAAATCCTTAGGAGAAATAATAGACTTCCTTCCTTTCTTTTTTAAAATTTTTTTAAAAAATTTTTTTATTTTGCAGTACTGGGGATTGAACTCAGGACTTTGAGTTTGCCAGGCAAGTGCTTATTCTACTGAGCTATCTCCTCAGCCTGATAAATTTTCTGGTAGTAACATTTTATACTATGAACTTTCCTGGGATGGTCACCAATTTTTGAAATCATTATATTATTACTGGTTATTTTTAAGGAGAGGAGGAAGAAAAGCCTAAAGATCAAGTGATCAAACTTCATAGAGAATCACATGTAGTAATGTAGAGACTATTTTAGCAACTTTATACACAATTTACATTATTCATAGTCATGATCCTCGTTTATAATAAAATTCAGTAAGATGTTATAGTAATTATATAATTATAGAAATGCAAGAGTAGGATAAAATATAGCCGGAAGAATTCCATATCCAATCATGAGAGTTTCTGAAAGAAAGGCATAAAACATGGATGATAGTGAGAAGAAAATATGAGAAATATTTGTGAAATTATAGCTATATTCTTCTTGGAATTTAGCCAACTGTAAAATAAATATGCAAGTATCATTTAGGTGCTAGTTTTATAGTTATGGTGAGAGGAAAAAAGTCTCTAGTCTATAATAATGCTTATCACTACCAGATATGAAAATTAGTGTTGGCTCAAGAAGAATCCGTGAGCGTGTGTGAAGACACTTGGCCAGTGGTCTTGACTTGATTCTGACAAACTCAGAATTTCCAGGCAAATCACTTATTAATTCATTTAAATCCTGCACACAAGTGGAAGAGAGGCTTCACGAAATGAGTGCTTCTTTTACCCTAATTTGGGGAATCTCAGGAATGTTTGGGCTAGACAAAAAAAGTCTACTAGGAAAAAAAAACCTTGAGTATGTTTACAAATGCATACAACACCACTGCACACTTTCACTTTTAAAGTAGAGACAACTAAGAGGGCATAAGAGAGAAAAAATATAGAAGAGATTGTTGTGTAATTAATTTATCTAATTCTAATGGAAAACTTAGAAAAGAAATACCTAGGAACTAGGGATTTATTTATTTGTAAGAGTCTGAGAGTTCTAGAATCATAGAAATCTAAGAAGATGAAACAGAATGATAAGACTTTTAACAAACAAAAATTCCATAGGATGAAAAGGAACACCTCAATTATAATCACTGTGTTTGATCCAAGAATGATAATTATAGTTTGCAATTTTCTTTGCAAGAAAAAGCATGCATTACCGCACCACTTTCCACAGAAGTAGAAGAAATATGACATTTTCCCTTACAACCTTAAAGAGACACTGCCTCCTGTTCAGTGAAACTGTGCTTATTCAAATCATATTATCATTCCAAATGGCTAAGATCAAACATTCTGAAATGCTGCAGTCTGGGGCTAAAAGATTTCTCATTTCCATGTAGGGTACAGATTCAGATCAACCTTGAAAGAACCAAAAGAAGAAAATCCCAAGCGAAGAATTTCAAATACAATTCCATTAAACCACAAAACACTTGCATTCAGGTACTCCAGAGCATTATAACCTTCCATAGCTTCTGATCAAGAAATGCTTCACATGATTTTTCGTAGGTAAGTAAGTGCTTCTCTCCTCAGGAGCAGGAAGTCACTTACCAGAGTGCTCATATTTAGTTAGGTGCAGTCCTTTCATTAATTAAATATTTCAAAGCACAGCTTATATCAATCTAACTTTGTTTGCTGAATTATGTTAAAAACTAAGTTATTTTTTGCATTTGATTATTAAAAGAACTTCAGAAATACTATTTTAATATATTTAATAAGCCTAAAAAGTGTAATCACCGATCTATTAAAAATCAGAATTCAATACCACTAAATGGAAAAATCCCTTTATTGCACCCAAATTATTACTATGGCTAATAAAAGGGCCTCTAATTGCTCAAAGAGCATCTTTTTTTCCAAACATTTACTTTTCATATTAGAAATAGCTCCATATAATTCTAGCTTGCTGTACAACATTGATTGGTTATTTATTAAACCCAGAGAGAAAATGGGCTTACTAGAAACACCTTTAAAAACCCAGTGAATATGCTGACAATTTAATGTCAAGATAACACTTTTTCAAAATCATGTGTAAAATCAATAAAAAGTAAAGGGAGGGGCCAGGGAGATGGCTCGGTAGAATGAGCACTTCCCTGGAAAAAAAAAAAAAAAAGTAAAGAGAAAAGAAACAGCATAGTAGAACAACTAAGAGAATATACATCAGCCTGCAAGGAACTACTACTACAGTGGAAAAAAAAACAAAACATAAAATGTTAACTCCAGAGAATAAACTCTACTTAAAATCACAAGCAACAAGACTTTTGCTCGCAGTGACTACTCACTTACTTCTAATCTACAAAGAAATATTTTCTTGTGTCCAGATATACAGAGAATTTTAGATATTAAATTTAATATTAGATTTAAATCTAATATTTAAATATTAGATTTCTTAGTACAGAAATCTATAAGTAACTTGGAGAAAAGAAATACTATTTCATTTTCCACAGGTAGATGTTGGGAGCTGTTGAAGCTGGAAATTGGTCATACGGGTGAGAGCAGGACTAGGCCTCCATGCCTAAAGCAGCCAACGGACCAAGGCACCCCGCCTGGTTAATGTTATCTATTAATCACTAGGCAACCTTGTGTCATATGATCCCGACTTTGTCAAGCTATGAACAAATGCCCCTACTGTTGTTCTGGAAGTCCTTTGCCTATCAGGCATGATCAAATACCTGACCTCGACTATTGTCCCTTGTCTTTATTTTCTAAATCCCCTCACCATTTTCTCCTGGGCACCACTGAGAGACCAACAAATCCCTATATTTGGCACGTGAAAGAGGGACACCTGGTAAGGACATGCTGACAGGTGGGAGGACAGGGTGGGAGAATGGATTGGTGGGTCAATAGTTAGCACTGGAGTGTTCTATTAATAATTGTCAGGTAAAAAACATGGGACACCTACTGACTTTCAAAAGTACATAAAAAATGAGTTTAAAGAGAGAAATAGGTTTGAGAAAAGCCAAAAGAGGAGAAAGTTATATTGAGTTAAAAACCAGGTCAAATAGAGCGTCAAGAAGCACAGATGTTTATAGATATATATGGATGTATGTAAAAATGTTTGTTCTTCTCTTGGTTCTTGTATTTCTATTGCTTTTCTTTTCTAGTATTTTAAAAAATATTTTTAAAAACTTATTGGATATAAGATCTCACTACACAGTTCAAATTCATAATTATCTTCCTGTCTCAGCCTTCCCAGCATTGGGATTACAGGCATGCAACTTGATGCCCAGTTTTGGGGCTGGCATGGCACACCTGGGGTTCTAGGGCCAGCACCACATGCAGTACCGTGACTGAACTCTGGTCCTTGCACATGGCAGACAGGCACTTAGACTTCTGAGCCATCTCTCTAGGCCCCATTATGTTACTTTCTAAGACTACCACAAAGGACTTAATGTGGAGTACTGTTAAAAATCAAGTCCTACATGGGATAAGAAAGGTAGAGCAAAGATACTGCTTAAGTCCTCCAGCTTTTGCTCAATCACATGGGAAAGGAAAAAACTTCTTTTAAATTGTGAGCAGCTCATTCTAAGCAGCAGAATAAGGAGGCCCCACTGAAAAGAAGGAGACAGGCTGGGCTCACATGCACTGGTCCTAGACAGGCCCAGCTGGGATTTCCCACCTACCCTCAAGTCCATGAACTCAGTCCAGCTGCAGCTTGTGCCTCCAACTACAGTCCTGTTCACCTGGGGCTAAGTTAGAGAGTCATGACTAGGGAACACCATCACCTTGGCATACGACATGTGCATTGCTGGTTTCAAAAATGTATTAGAGTCCAGAGAGTGCCTGCCCAGGAAAAAAACCAAAACATCCAGTGGTCAGAGCCAGAGTGAGAGCCAGTGCACACAATGGCTGCACATAGTTGTCTTGGCTACAGGGCCATAGTCCCTGTAAAACTTGGGAAGGAAAATGTGGGTGAGGAAATTCATTCCCAGTATTAAGACAATGGAACCACTGCTAGCAGCTTTCCAGCCTTGAGGCAACAGAGTAAATGCAACCAGAGGAAGAGCCCCAGTACAAAGAGATCTCCAGGTTTTGTGTGGTGTCATCCATGCTGATTATACATAGAAATCAAAATTATAATTCAATCTACCCAAACCATTGTTTAAACCACTCCAGACTCTTGTATTACATTCTTCCATAAATTTTTAATTTTTGAAAAATGATATATCAGATTAAAAATCTAAATAAATTAGTTTTAAAAATTTAAAGGGCTTTTGTGTGTGTGTGGAGCCAGGGCTCAAATTCAGGACCTTTTGCTTGCTAGGCAGGTGTTTATGCCATTCAGCTATATCACCAGCCCTTAGTGGGTTTTCCAAATGCAAGTGTGAATGGCCTCCATGTAGGGCAACTGCAAGGGTCTGTATTGTTGACTTGGAGGGATACAAAGGACCATTTCCCAGGAATAGCATGTTGCATAAAAGCAGGGAATAGAGTAGTTCTCTCCATTATAATTGACACTAAATACAAGTTTTTACATTTTCCCCTTAAGGTAATTAACATAAAAGGCCATTTCCATCCTAAAGATAAAGCAATTTGCCTTTAAAAAAATCATATTTCCTAAGATTTACAATGTGAATGTTTAAAGAAAAACAAGTAAAGTTCTCAAGATTCTTATTACTTGTTTCGTAGTCTTAAATTTATTTAGTACAGAAAAAGCTTTGATACTTTATAAACTAATATAAAGGTTTAGAGTTCGATCTAAAAGCAGTGTGGTTTAAACAATTGCTTGGCTGTGACATCCCATTAAAATGGTGGCAGGCCTAATGGTGGCCTCCAAAGGGGTACAAACTGTGATAACTTCTTCATATTTGAGTCAAGTTATCCAACAGATATGTTGTGCCCTAAACTGTTCAGATCAACCAAAGATGAGTTTTATATTTTGTTTAGTAATATTAATTGGCTCTGTCCAGATTTTGGGCTAATTTTTCTAATGTTATTATCATTATTCTTGCAATAAATTAAGTTAATTTGCTTGCTTTTATAGGTGGGCCATATAAGGGAGACTATGTGATGGCTTCCTCTTCCAAAATATAGGGTACAAGTTTCTCATTGTAAGATCAAAATTCAGTTACAAAAACCAAAAGGAGATTCAATCCCTCCCACCTCATTTGTCAATATATACTATTACATTTTTAAAATTTTATGAAAAGTAGAATTCATAAAGCAATGGAACAATAATTCAATCAGGTAAAGAAAAAAAAATCAGAGCTGGCCAAATAGCTCAGCAAATTAAAGCTCCTGCAAGCAGGCACAGGGGCCAGGGGTTTGATTCTCCCCCCCCCACCGGCCTGCTGTGCTGGCCCCGCCCCCAGAGCGCACTGAGACAGCAATTGAGACTGGACATGGTGGTGTGCACCTGCAATCCCAGCTCCTGGGAGGCTGTAAACAGGTGGATCGCTATGAGTCTGATCTAGTTGTGATAACCTGAATACCCTGTAGATCCTTCCCTAAAATACAAAATGAAAAAAAAAAAAAAGAAAGAAAGAAAAAGAAAAAGAAAAAAGAAAAAAATCTAACCTGGGGTAGAGAATATACTTGTGTTTTTCCTGAGAATGTTGAGTGACCTATTTTGTTAGGCTGTATCATGAAGCCAGATCTGAAGGAGTTGACAATGATGAGGCTAAATTTAAACTGGGGCCTACTGAATGAATAAAAAAATAGAAATCTCAGGTCTAAATATGTGCTAGAGCATATAGAAATACTATGCTGAATGTATTATTAAGACAAAACAAAATACAAAAATATAAAATATGTGTACTCATTATAGATAAAAGATGCTATTCAAAATTTTTCTGATAAGATATCTCTGCTAATTGAGAAACAATAAAATCTGACTAGTCTTTCTATAATTATAAATCTCTAAAAATTTTAATAGAGTTACTATAATTCAGTTTGGTCAAGAATATATTTGAGTGCACTCTGATTTTATAAAGATGTTTGTTTGTGTGTTCTATGTATTTGTTATGTATTTGCATACCATTCTGTGAACAGCTAACTCCCTTTTTATTTGAACTTTGAGATAGAGACTTACAAGCATGCTTTCTTCTGAGTTACCAGTTTATCCTAATGATATAAAAATTGGTTTACTTGTGGATCATCAACTATTAAGCTAATTAAACAAAAACTACTTAGAGTGGGGAGAGATTTTTGGATAGGACTCCAATTGGTTAATAGATTGGTGGCCAACTTTGTTCATCAATAAGAAGCCCCAATAATCTCCATAGTCTTCTGGGAGACATCCCAATAATTAGTTATTGATTAAAAGTTAAATTATTTCAGATAAGGTTTCCTCATAAAAGATGCACTCAACATGAAACTAAATTAAGAAACAAAGGTTTTCATGTGTGTGTGTTAATTCATTATTGTTAATCTCATGGTGTATTAAATGTATTCATGACTCCAGATGTACAGGTCTTCCAAAATGTAAAACAAGGATTCCTTGTGATAAGACTTTTCTTTCAGATTCAGACCTCTCATTTTAACAAAAACTTATGAGGTATATCCTATTAAAGAATGACAAATTAAGTAAAAGCTTCTTATGTATTACATAGAAATGACTGGTAAAAAGGGTTGTATTATGCCAAAACAAATTTTAAGTATGTTACAAAATGTCATCAGGCTTGTCATGCTGCAATATTGTATGTAGTTTTGATTTCTAAATTTCTTTGTAAAAATTTGTGTTGTGTGTTAACATTTTATAGGGATTTACATATTAGAATGTCCATGTTTTTAAGAAAACAACTGTTTCATTGTATGTTCTAAGGTGTTGATATCCAGATAAATAGTAAAATTAAACGTTTTGCCTGCATTACATAATAGTGTCATTATACTTTTCTTCTGGTTATTTAACAACTGATGTTTAGAGATCAAAACTTAGATGGGCTAAGAGGATTGTCAATATTTTGGCCCTAGCTCTCTGAGGTCAGTGAGGACTCAGGACATTAGAGAACCTCTTCTGTGACATTCTGTCACTCAACTGAGTCCCTGATTTTCTGATCAAGGACATTACGGGACCACAGAGGAGTGCTTCAATGATGTATAGTGTGCCTAAGGAGACCTACCTAGAGAGAAAATGTCTCTCAAGCTTTCACAGAAAATAACTTGGTCAAGCAATGACCATGACTCATCTATGTGGCTGACACTGACAGAAGATCTAAGAGGTGTTCTACATGTTTATAAGGTAAATCCTCAGGAGTTTTAACCAACCTTGATAGATAACAGAAAGTTTTTTTTTTAATTTATACATGTTTTTCTTTAACTTGATATCAACCATCCAACAGAAAAGTGTAACCACAACATGTAAAAAGTAATACCATAATATGCTAGCTGT
>NW_004524701.1:1280639-1326337 GCF_000260255.1 Octodon degus | reverse complement strand
TATATATCCTCTCTGTAAAAGGTTCAAATCATTAAAAACTTCTGACAATTGCCAACTACAGTGGTAAATCACTATTATTGAGGATTATTGAACTGTATAGATTTAAATTGCTGTATACAGTTGCCAAAATCCTTGGACTGGCATCAAGAATAGAAGATCTAGAGTTCTTCAAATACAGCTTCTCCAACTGCAGTGGAACTCCCATATTCACACAACACAAAAAAGGAAGATATGATGTTGGGAGTTGGCAAAGTGGGAAATTGGTCACATGTGTGAGAGCAGGAGTAGTCCTCCGTGTCTAAGGCAGTCAACCTATCTCAGTCATGGTCAATGTCAGCTATTAGTCAATACACAACCTTGTGTTATGTGATGTTAACTTTGCAAAGGTATAAATAAACGTACCTACTGTTGTTCTGGGTGTCATTTGCCAATCAGGCAATGGGCCACCCCATGACCAAGCTCCTGTCTTCTCTATTTTTTCCTCATATCTGCCTCCATTTCTCCCCGGAGTACCCCAAGACACCAACAGATTGGAAAATAGATATAATGTTAGGGCATAAAGTTACACATATATTTAATGCAAAATTATAGGAGAAGTAATCTTAATATCTAGAAATATTTGGGGCCAGGGAGATAGTTCAGTGGTGTAGCCCCAGCCTGGCAAGATCAGGGACCTGTGTTCAATCACTGGTACCACATGCTGAGGTGGCTCTTCCCTTGGGCATGCTGAGCTAGCCACTGAGACTGGACTAAGTCTGTAATCAAATGCTGGGGAGGCTGAAACAGGAGTATCACTGAGTCCCACCTGCATAGTGAAACCCTGTACCAAATGCATAAAATTTAAAAAAAGAGAAATGTTTGTCATCAGGACTCTCTCTCTCTCTCTCTCTCTCTCTCTCTCTCTCTCTCTCTCTCTCTTTCTCTCCCCCTCTTGTCTCATCTTGTCTTTCTCCCATTTTTGATACTACTGAGATAGGGCCTTTGCACTATAATACATTTTCAACCATGGGTATGAGTTTAAAGTCTCAATAAAAATAGTATACATTTGAAGGTCCTTTAAAAAAACAAACCCTAGGACTCTAATGAGAAATACGGTGTTATGGTTTATGTTTAGTTGTCTCCCAAAGTGTCATATAGTCACTGGGGCAGAGTTTTTGATTAATGCATGATCCAGTGCCAGGATTATGGATGTGAGTGCTACACACTCCCTGGGGAGGCAATATAAGGAAAGAAGAGAGGCTTGCTAGCCACTGCAGTGACTGCCTTTCCCTTTGTTCTTTGGTGTCTTACACGACCATGAATGGCTGCTCTCTGCCATGTGGTACCCTGCGTTGGGGCCAGGTTAGTACGGATTGAAACCTTCACAAACTGTGAGCCAAACAACCCTCTTCTTCCTTGATTTTGGGGGTCAAGTATTTTGTCCCAGCAACAAGAAGAGTAAGTGAGTAAGTCTTACAACCATATTTGAACAATCTCCAGGCTTTCTTGGGTGGAGGCCAGTTGCCAAAGACCATATTCTTGTTTTTTGCATAGCTAGTATTTTATATATGCATAAAAGAATCATATGTATTAGCATTAGATCAATTGTTTTGATTTTTGGAACAGCAGTGATATTTGTTATTCATTTTTATTGCTATAAGTCTTTTGTCAAGAAAAATCCTTGAAGTACTAAGACTAGTAGTAGAAATTTAATATATTTCCCATGCAAACCATCCCAATATTGCAAAAAAAGTTTCTCTTAATACCATAGTTGCTATTAAGAACAAATTCTGCATCATTCATTTTACAGTCTCCACAGATCAATCTAAACTGAAATAAAGCCTTAGTGTTTTCTGATGTCTAGTGCATCATGTATTCTGGTGAAGCAATACAACAGTGATCACCAATATCTTATTATAATTCTAATTTCATCACTAGCTCAAATGTAATAATCATTACTTTAAGTTGGAGTCACCATTCCTCCCACACACAAATCAGTTAAGAAAATTCTACCAGAAAATTTTGTTAGATTTTGTGCCCAGAACTTTTTAAGTTTTTGTAGGGATTCTAATTTTATATACTCCAGTTCCCACAAAAGGAGAATTGATAATCCCTTGGAGAAGGCTAGATAACCATAAGAGAACAAAGGAAGTGCATACTCAAATATCTGCAGAGACTATAGAACAATTCACATGGGAAAAACATGCAGGGAACGCGGGGCCTTAGCACAGTGGGCTGAGTGGAGAGGACCGTCTCACCCATGTGAGTGGGCTTTTTCCACAGGGCTGATGGCTTGAGTAGAATAAAGAGGTGGAGGAAGAGTAAGTTTGCTCTCTCTCTAACTCTGGACATTCATGTTTCCTGATTTCCTTGTCTTTGAAACCTAACTGGGAATTAATCCTCAGTTTTTGTACCTTAAACTCAGATAAGACCTACATCATTAACTCCTCTGGTTCTTAAACATTTAGGTTTGGACAAAAACTATACCATCCATATTTCTAGTTCGGCAGTTTATAAACATCTGATGTTAGAAATTTTCTGCCTCCCTAATTTTGAGCCAATCTTTCATAATAAATGTCTATATATCATAACGATTTATGGTTATATGTACAAATAGGATACATGCATCCTATTTTTGTTTTTCTGAGGAACACTGATTAATATACTTGGCCTGATTTTATCACTTTTAAAAAAAGATCTCTTTGTAAAGAAAGTAGCCACCATCCCTATGCAGACTCTCAGCAACTATTTGCAGATGTGTTTCTGTGCATGTGCAGAGATTCAGAGAGTCTGCTTGGTGTCACTTCTAATCTATACAGTGAGGATTTGCTGTGTTCTGTTTGAGATTATACAAGATTCAGAGGAATCAGGGTTTAATGACCTCTCTATTTCACTAAATAGCACCCACAAGGAGACCCAGTAAACTCTAGATCACTGGAAGTTGTGAACTACATGAACACACAGGGATACACACACACACACACACACACACACACACACACACACACACACACAGTACAAGAACCTCCAGTCTCAGCTCAAATTCACCAGTATAATTTTGCTGGTAGTTACTGAACAATCTCATTTCTAGGCATGTGCTTATTCCACTGAACTAGCTCCCAGGCCCAATCTAATTTCTAGTTCCAGCCACATATATTAATTATTATCCAAGATCCATTAGCAGGGCAATAATCATTAGAGCAATTTAGATTAGAGAAATGTAGAATTGAGAAACATTTATTCACACAGGTACTCTGTTGATGACAGATCATTGTTATGATTGAATTTAATTCAAATTTTATTTCAAATAGATTTCATGACATACAGATGTGGTAATAAAGAGTCAAAAAGTGAGTCAACTTAGCCATGTAAGTTTAAAACTCACAAAAATAATTTATTCCACAGTGACATTTATGGTTCAGTTGAATCATGATCCCTGGAGCTTATCAGATACATCCATAGATTCATGCATTCCTTGGCTGGATCATGTTGACAATTATCAATGACACTCAACAAAAAAATTCAGGCTTTGAAGTCCTTCCAGCATACTGGTTTTGTTTTCTGCTAAAACTTGGAATTATACTCTACTAGGCATGCTGGCATGCTTAGAGACATCAGCATCACCTTACAAGAGGTAGTTCTTCCTCTTTCTAGAAGGCAGTGAATGCTCCTTATCTGAAGTGACACTTACTCAGAATCGATCTCTGTCCAAGCTGTAACCAAGTCTTCCAAAAAGTCTGAGAAATCCTGAATATCAGCACATGCAGCTGTTTACTCAGCAGTGTCAGGAGATGAGCTCTTTGGAAGAAGAAACAATCTGCTTCACAGTATATATTGTTTGAAAGTGTAGTTTCTTCCCTCACCACAGGACTAGAGACAGCACCAATACTTTAGAGTATAACTGAATTGAAATTCTACAAAGTGTTAGACCAAATATCACTCACATGACTCTGGTACAAGGTAGTCATTTGAAGGTTTACGAATTAAGAGTGATGGAGTTAAATTTATCATGACTGTATATTGCATACAAAGGAGAATTGGAAAAATAAATGCTTTTGGGTTCATAACATTTTATAAATTCTGCTATATAAACCTTGAAAGTCATAACTTCATTGTCAGAAACGTGAGAGCAAATAAGGAATGTAAATTTTTCAATTATGGACTTAATGTATAAAACTTGAGTTTATGCAGGCTTTGTTTACCACAAGCTCTTCTGCCATTAATTTTCCACATAACTGTATCTTAGAGTGTGTGGGGGGGGTTGAATCCTGGACCTTCTGAATACTAAGCAAGATCTTTACCCTGGACCTAAATCTCCAACCTTTTAATTTTTTATTTTATATTGAGACAGGGTCTCCTCTAAGTTGCTCAGGTTGGCCTTCAACTTCAGATCTTCCTGCCTCAGGCTCCAGAGTAGCTGGGATCACAGATATGTGACACCATGCCTGGCTCCATAACACTTCTACATACTTACAAGCTTTGAGTTATCTGTAGAATTATGCAGTCAGAAGAGGAGTTAAATGAAACACAAATGTTAGTGTTTATTTATCATTGTTATAATGTATAATGTTCTGACAGTCACACCTCAGATGAAATTACTTTTTCATCCTCACATTGCAAGTTCTTGGCAGAATAACAACTATACTTTGCATATCTGTGCTGGCCTTAAAATGAACCACATAAATTACTGCCCATTTGCAAAAAATATCATTTTAACTATCCATTATTATGTAGCATAAAGACATAATTTCACTTAATATTTACAACAATCCTAAGTGGCAAGTATTGTTACAGGGAAAGAAATTGAAGCTCACTTTGTTTGGATGTCCTAAAATTACACAAGTAGGAAGTCACTCTGTCAGAATTTCAACCCAAGTGCACCTGCAAGCAAAGGCTATGTGCCTTTTCCCATTAACACACATTAGTTCCAGGCTGTTCAGGAAAGAATCTTGAACTATGAGTGCCACTATTCATAATGAGCATGTGTTGTGACTACTCCTTCCAATTTGCTAGGAATATTCTAACTAACCACAATTTCCTTAATTTCTATGAATTCTTATAAATAACTTACTAAATATTTCACCAAATAATTATTGAAACTCTTGGATTATGCCTTTGGTGAGCCAGTGCTCAACTCTGCTCATCACTAAGAAAATAAAGAAAGAGTAAAGTCACACACTCACATTCTAAAGTGGCATATTAACAGATCATTTATGTGCACATACCTGTCTCTTTTAATTTGGAAAAAAGAGAAATATGACTACTACATGTATAGCTGTACAGTGAAGAGTTTGGTGGACTCTAATGTTAGTAGTTGTATTCGTTAATTCATTCATTGAATACTTTAACTAGCATCTACTATATAAGATGCATGGGGGCACAGCATGGAACAAATGAAATTGATTGCCTCATGCAGTTACATTGTAGGAGACATGGTCTAAAGAAAAAAGTATTTGCATATACATGCATATGATGATATATATTTGTATGCACACGCATAATAGCAGCTTTGCCAAAATTATATTAGGAAACATGAAGCTGGTTATATGAAAAAGAAGATGCTGCTTTAGGTAGTCTAGAATGATAATGCAAATAAATGCTGAAGAATACCAGTAAAATGTTTTATCTCAGCTATTTTCTTTTTACTGAGTTTAGGGCAGTAAAGATTTCAGTCCACTAAAAATGGACCAGTGATAATCTATAAAATGCCCATTAAAAAACAGTATATTGTTTGCCCAAAAGTATAAAGCTGTAGATTTTTATATTTGTGAATTTAACATTGGAAACCTGACTGAAGCCTCCAAATCTGTCTGAGAAGTCCTGTACCACGAGTTAAAATAGCTCTGCTGCACCATTTTATTCCATCAAGTTATGAGAACACAGTTTTATGAAGGTGCTAAGCATTATTACGGAATTAAGATTGGGTGTGAAACCAGCGCTAATCTACTTTCCCCAGCCTTGTTTTCCTGTTTGTGATAAAGTTCAAAGACATTAAGTCTGGAGTATTAAATTTTAATGCTGGAACTCAGTCTTCACAATAAAATGTGAGCAGCCCTGGCAAACCGAACAAAACGAAGAAAAATTCAGACAAGAAAAAAAGTGGTTACAGAAAATGCCTTTTCTAAAGAAAAACATATGACTCCTTAAATGTAAAGTCATTGAATTTAATCTTTGCTTTTTATGTCTTCTTATGTTATTTTGGTTTTAGATGATTATTGCTGAAAATAATACATTTTTATAAATTCTGACTGTGATGAATGGAAAAAGGAACAAATATTCTAGGACAGAGTTTAAGTATACAGAGCAGCTTGATGATTTCAATAGTTGGGTTTGAGTTGCATCTGAAATAATCTCATGAACATACAGTGTCTGGAGACCTTTAATACACCACTGATTGAAATAACACCTTATATCAAGCTAAAAGAATATGTGAAAATATTAAATGAAGAAAGCTTTCCATTTTGATCCACATCAGTGAAAATTAAATGATACTTTTCATTTTCTCACTCCATTCAGAAAAATTAAACCTTCATTCATCTAATGCCAATGGAGCAGAGAACAGTCCAAATTTTAAAACTGTGAATCCTTGGTAAAATCCCGAACAGCTTAGCTTATGAGATCTGACAGTATCCTGCTTGGGGTGATAAGGCTGAAGGCATTGTGTACCCTCAGCTATTGGCAGCAGAGTAAACACTGACAGTGTGACAGCTCATTTGTTGGAAAGCCATCCAATTTTTCTGAGATATGGAGAAAGTGGAAGTAGAATCTCGGTACATATGTAGAACATATAGTGCAATTATTTTCATGATTATATTTTCCTTTGGCAAGTATCTTTGGAAGCATTATTATATGTGTTGAGACCCTTAGGAAAGAACTGTCCCATTTATAAACTGAGCTGGCAATACACAAGATAATTCAGACAACTCTTACAATCACTTGAAAGCTAGGTTAGGCATTTTATAAATTCAGTTGTCAATTAAAATTCCAACTTAGAAGAAAAACATTTAAGTTACAAAGACAAATAACTAAAACTGCAGAGTATTTTAAATAAGAGCATACAAGAATTGTGTATCAATAATATAAAAAGCACCAAAGAATAAATATTTGGCAAAATATTATAACCTTTCACATGTTATCTATATAATGCTAGCTCATAGGAGTACTTCAGTCCATTTTGGGAATTGCAGGATTAAACATAAACAATTAAACAACCGCAGGAATCATTTAACATATCTTAAGATTAAAATAGACAATTCGATGTCTATAAGTCAGTGCCACCTTAATAGTAGAGATAAAATGTTCTAGGCTCAGAATTCAGAAGGTTTATAATGCAATTATGATAATCTTAGGATTACGTCGAGCCCATTAGTCTCCTAAGAATATAAATAGTCCTCTTCTGTCACTGTCACCCTCACAAGATTCAATACACCCACTTCCCAAACATAGCTCTTCTCTGCCAGGTGTGGTGGTGCACACCTGTAAGCATTAAGGAGGCTGAGGCAGGAGGACTGTGGCAAGTTTGAGGCCAGCTTGAGCTACACAGGAGGTTCAAGGCTAGCCTGAGCTGCACAGCAAAACTATTTCTCTAAACAAGCAAACAAACGAATGAATGAACAAACAGCAAGACACAACTCTTCTAGCTCTGAAATGCACAATCCACACTAACATGCAGGCTGTTGAGATAGACACACGGTCTATCTTCCTGAGCCACAGGTGGCATTAGTGAGACTCTTCCTATCTTCATGAGTATCCATGTCCCATTCAGGTTTAATATGTTGTCACTTCAACTATTCTCACAAACAAATGAAAACAAAAAGTCCCTGAGAAAAGCAAAGCCTATGTTAGTTCAAACCCATCCAGGCTGCTACAACCACGAACATTATTGCCACAATGACATCTTTACTTTTAACCTTTTGT
This sequence comes from Octodon degus, assembly GCF_000260255.1. NCBI lineage: Eukaryota > Metazoa > Chordata > Mammalia > Rodentia > Octodontidae > Octodon > Octodon degus. The sequence goes on along the minus strand of NW_004524701.1, from coordinate 1,318,441 downwards.
GAGCCAATAGCCCTACTGGACAATTTTTCCAAGTTCTTTTAATTAGCTTTCTCCTATTCAATCACAGCAATAATTTTCAAACTCTTTTGTTATCTTTAAGCCTGAGCTTCATTGTCTTGAATGGCTTCTTATATTCTGTTTTAGCAGATAATCTAACCTCCTACTTCTCCAGGAAAGAATGATACGATTTTAAACATTCTTATAGATCCTTAATACCTACCAAACATGAAGACTTGCTTCTGAACATCCCATTTTTCCTTCCCCTGTAGCAGAAAATGCCCCCTCAGTCAGTATGTTTCAGGTTGCTAGTTGTCCATGTAATAGCTCCTATTCCAGTTCTGTTTGCTTATGTCACTTAGCAATCATAGGTTACTGTAATGCATAACTGATCATGCTGATGCACATTGTATAAACCAGTACCCAATTGACAAGCCATTCTGCCTCTGTACTTCCTGTTTGCTTATCATATATAAGCCCTAGGTCATCAGAGATCAGGACCTGACATGGGGGAGTGATCCTGACCAGTGCCCATTGATATAAATAAATCTGCCTTGAATGCAGGTCTCATTCCAGTGTTTCTGCTTGCTGCTGCCTCTAGTCTGTTGGCCAGGAGGGCCAACTGTGCTGATCTCTTTGGCCACTCATCATGGTCTCACAGATAGAGCAAGGATCTCTCTAGGTCCAGATAAAAAGGCATGTCCTCAAGATTTCTTGAGTCCTTTTGGAAGTTTGGAGGAGGATTTCTGGCATGCTGATCCAGTGACTCATTTTGGACCCCAAAGGGAGGAAGACAGGAAGACACTGTTTTTTGCCTGCCTGCCTCATTTCTGTCCTCCAGGGGAACCTCAATTAGTCTGTTTAGTCAGTCTGTCGTCCTCAGTTCAAGTAGAAGAGCTTGATCAATACTTGGTAGTTAAGGACACCCTCAAGGAAACAGGGGTTGGAAAGTTTAACCTCCGAGTGACTGCTCGATGAACGTGTAATTAAGTGGACTGGATAGTGGAAGCCACAGGCTGCACCGTGGTTGCACCATCTGTGTACCAACACTGGGAAGCGCTGGTCTCTGTAGCTGACTGGGCCTTCACCTGCAGCTCCGTGGCGTTAGAGGTACGGCATAATGGAGGCCTCACACCATCCTTAGCTGAGTTGTGCCTAAGTCCCTGCAAAGGGTGCAGCCAAGTGGATATCTGAATAGCCTCTCTCTGAGGGACATACATCCTTTGTCTGTTGTGTCATCCTTCAAGGGTACACAATACACAGAAAGGCAGAGATGGTACTTCATTAGTCAAAATGAATGCAGGAAAAAGGACTTTTATGGACTTAAAATGAATCCAAATCACTCTCTACATCTCAAAGAAAAATAAAAGGCAAAAGAGGTCCATTCTTCCTGAGAATTTCACCTTAGTATTCTCATTGGCCACTGAAGCTGCTACCAAAGTATAGAGCTTCGCTCTCTACACTTGGCTCATTTGCTTCCTGCAAATTGAAGTGGTTCCAGCTAACCACAGCCTGAATTTAGTTACAGAGGCCCTCCCTTCAAAGCCTTTTGCTTACATGCCTACCCTGGCCAGGTGGCATCACCTGACGCCCGCTCAAGATGACTCCACAACTCCTTCAGAGTCACATATTTTAACTGAGGAAGTATTAGCCAGTGAGCTCTGATAATTTCGTTGTGTCCTTCCAGTCCTGAACATATAGAACAGGCCAAGCTCTACAAAATAGGGCCTTTTGAGCCCATGGTCATTGCAAAAATCAGCGATGAACCTGTGACTTGCCTGGTAGACAGTAGAACAGAACTCTTCGCCTTCAAAAGTTCATTGTGTCAATAAGTTACCATCCGTGGGGCAACTGGGACCCTTGCCACTCATCCCTTCTACCAGGCACAAACTTGTATGCTAGGAGGACACCTCCTTCGCACCAAGCCCATCAGCCTCCCTCTCATGTTACTCTGAACTTTCAACTTTGACTGTTCCCTGAGAGAGAGATGATGCTTGCATCATCCTGAGGAAGATAACAGTAATCTTGAAGTTCTGAAACTTCTCCCAGAGTTAAGACCTACAGATTCACCTTCAGGATTTGCCACCAACCATGTCACCTCACCTTGACCCCTGTAGCTGTCAGTTATCACGGGAAACATAAGCAGGCATCCAGCCACACATCAGCCTGACAGACTGCTAATCAGCTTGGGTAGAATCTCTGTGCCATCAACAATGCAGCCATCGGCTTGCTCTCTGTAGCTCCTGACTCATACACGCTTTTGGGACTGTTGTAGATCTAAGAGGCCTTCCTCTACTGTAAGGTGTTCCCATAAACCCCTGCAACCAGGAAATATCCTGAGACAAAAGACCAGCTCGCTTGGACTCAGTTGCCATAAGTGGTTAAGAGCTCTCCTACCATGGCTCCACACCTGTGTCCTGCACAAGAAAGCCACTCTGATCACCAAAACAAACCTGCAAGGCCACTTGGGAAGCTCTCAGGTTTAGCCCAAGATAGAAAAGCTCTATACTGTTCTGCCCAAGCACCCCGAATCCAACTTGCCTGTTCCTTGCATTCATCAACCCCAAGCTGCTCAGCTAGCCAAGATGCCACTGCCACCAGTTCTGTGTCCTGTACCACAGCCTCCTGCTCTCCCTGACTGATTCATTTGGACTCAGTTGCCATAAGGCGTGAAGAACTCTCCTACCTGTGTACCCACCTGTTAACATGGGGCATTTGTTAGCAACTCCTTCTGGCTCTTTAATACTGAATCATTTTAGCTGGGGCAAGCCTGTTTAAAGTCAAACGTTTCCTTTTCCCTGCTGATTAATCCTGATACTTGGATGAACATAGTTTTTCTCCAAATGAGTCCAAACTGTGACTGTAATGTGACAGAGGGCCATGAAACCTTAGATTGGTTTCATGCTCTCCTAGCTGACCTCAAAGAGGGAGGCAAGAAGCCAATAAGTATATCTAAAGTTACTAAAATTATCCACTGGAGCCCCATTCAGAAAGAAATTCTGCCAAAGCAGAACCTATGAGATTGAGGGACACTTTATCAAGCATGAATTCTTTTGCATGCTTGAGTGCCCTATACCTTTCCTCAGATGTGAACAGTCTCCCTCACACTTGGGGCCGCTGTCCATACTGGATACTGACTCTGGCTGTGCCCTGGAAGAAAGAATAGAACCTACATCACCCTAAAACACCTGATAATCATAACCCTGACATTTTGAGAGACAAGTTTTTAGAAGTATGGACAAAAGATTCATCCCTGGGCTTGCAATCAATCAGGGCCCTTTAGTCTGAGCTCTGTTCCAAAGCAACTTCCGACTGCAACAAATGGTACACCTCTGTAAAGCCAGCTCAAGACCTCCAAGTCTCCAATACCACTGCAACTGCCCTTTGTATATGTTGCCTCATCTCCGCCAACCACAGCCCAGTGTTACAGCTGCCTAGACCTAAAATATGCCTTATGCTGCCTTTAATTGACTCCTGTGGATCAGCACCTTTTTGCCTTTACATGAAGAGACCCCAGTTCTGGATTCAAAAGCCAACTGACCTGGACACGAGCTCATAGAAGTTCAAAAACTTGTTTCCTCTTTGAAAAAGCCCTTTTGATTAGTGCCACTCTAGCTGCCTTCTGAAAAGACACAAAAGCTCTGCTATCATATCTGGCAGAAATCAGTTCTAAGAAGGCAATCCACAGATTTCTTGGAGTTGCCAGTTCTCTATGCTTCCTCAGACTGCCAGTGCCTGGGAGCACGTCATGGCCTCTATCGGTTGCCTTCCCCTTGGCCTCGCAGCTCTAACAGCCGCTATAGATCTTCTTGCCTCCGTCGCTCAGAAGAAACTCCCATTAGTGGGGCTGGTGAGATGGCTCAGTGGTCTAAAGCACCTACTTAGAATAAGCTTAGCATAAAAGCACAGGGACCATGGTTCAATCCCCCAGCACCACATGCCAGTCAGCCCTGCCCCCTGGTGGGCTGAGCTGGCCACACACACACACACACACGCACACACACACACAAATAAATAAAATTAAAAAAAATCTTCTTTAAAAAAAAAAAAAAGAAAGAAACTCCCATTAACTGTGGTTGGTAAAACAATTTGGAGCAAGTGGACAAGAATTTTTACAGAAGTTATTAAGACTACAATGGTGAACACCACAGCTGGCTATAGAATATCAATTATTTGCATATATTAGAAGTAAACAGAAAGTAAAAAATTTAAAGGTAACTTTTATATTCATGGAATTTAAAACTACCCAAGAATATCAATTAAATGAACAACAAAACCCCAAACTTAAGGAAAATATGGATCTATTATAAAAATAAAAATACATGAAGGCATCAGCTTGGAAAGTGTCTCATTGATATTTGTTTCTCAATAAGATAAAATATAATAAAAATACATGAAGAGAGAAAAAAGACATAAGTGACAATATACTATATTATCTTTTTTAAAATTTTTTGTATTTACTCACTACTAGATCGGACTTATAGTGATCTGCCTGTTTACAGCCTCCCAAGAGCTGGGACTACAGGAGTGCACCACCACGCCCAGTCTCAATCACCACATCAGCACACCCCGGGGGTGGGGTGGCATGGCAGGTCAGGGGATTGAACCTCCAGCCCCTGTGCCTGCTTGCAGTCACTTTAATCTACTGAACTATTTAGCTGGTGCTACATTATCTGTTTATATACATTCCCAGACCAAGAAAACTGTCTCTGTTGTTAAGAAGGAAGTGATTTTCTGCGTGATACAAATCTATAATTTCATCTAGATGGAAGTCACATTGTAAATGATGTTATTGAAAATCACCATACAATTAAAGTTGTCTTCATGCTTTAATGAATCAAACATGTTACTACAGTGCATGATGAAATTTTCCTCTTTTCTTATCCTATATATTAAAAATTCCAGTTAGAAGACTTCAAACTAAAAGACAAAAGCATAAAATTGTTGGAGGATAACAGAATATATTTTATGACTTTGAGAAAAGAAAATAATTTCTTCAATAATAATAGTCATTTGGTGAAAATTTATAATTCTACTAAATTTAAAGTGTTATGAAAGAATGAAAATAAAATCTTTAGAGACATGATTAAGTGACAAAGGACAAGCATCAATTCTTATATCTATACCTAAATACATTTATTTCTCTCTTCCCCTGATGGCCAAAAACTGTGACTAGGCAGCTCATTCCAAAAGAAAGCTGAACAGCTAGAAAATATAGGAAAATTTTCAGAGCTTTTCTATAATCACAGAAATGTAAATTGAAATTACCAGGATATATCTTAAGCAAAAAATTAATAAAAACAAATCCAATAGTTGAATAAAAAATGGAGTAATGAGAACATTCCAACATTTTAGTGCTCTGAAAGATTCTACAAAAAAGAGTTTTATACTTTCCAGGACTTCTCATGTGCTTACTTGGATTCCCAGTCTATTCCTGGATAAAACACACAGGCATAACTACAAGAGCATATATAGCCAAGAGGCTTCATTCCAGAACGATGTAACAATACTGGTTGTAGTAGTCTAAAAATGGAAACTAAAGTGTGACACATTCTTACAACAAACCAATAGAGATGAATAAACTGCAGCAAACATGAATAACATGAACATTTGAACAGAAGCAAGAAAAATAATACATGTAATATTCATAGACTAAAATACTAGTAAAATGAATGATGATGCAAACACGATAAAACTATACTTAGAAAATAACATACTATGATAAAATTCAGACTAAAGATTATACTACAAAAGGGAAAGTATGGTGGCAAGTTGTCAGGGAGGACAATGGAGGAGTGTTTAGGATGCCTGGTGCATTCTATTTCTCAATCACAGTAGCACCTGTTTCTTTTAAAATAATTCACTAAAACCATCTTGTGCTGTACTGTTTTCTATACTTTTGTTACTCTAGTATAAAGCAAAAATTAAAACGTGGTAAAATGGGTTCAAGTCAGTATACATTTCTGTACTAAAAAATTTTTATTGCGGGTACTAACAACTCCTTGATTCATTTAGTGTAGATTTTGTTTTGCATCTCACATGAAAAGAACACTATGGGAAAGCCACCAAGGATCACTCAGTGCAGGCCTCTACATATGGTTAGAAACTTACAGACATAAGCTCTTATGTGTATTTGATTAGGTCTCCCCCACCAAAAATACATAAAAATGGCAAATCCCAACTATAGAAAAGTCACTGTTCTAGGGACTCTTATGTTTCTCGTTGAGAGAGATACTGTCCCAGTATTTCATGAAACACTCTTTACTTAGCTATTTCTTACATGTGATCTGTACCTAACAAGAGTTCATTGCCTTGAAGTATTTTCTGTATTAATGGCAAGCATAGATGGTGAAATACTATGAAGTCACATTTTATAGAATACTTTTTGTACTACCATATGAAATTTGCCCAAGGTATTATTCTGTATTTATACATGTTACAAATTTAAAAGTAGATAGGCATTATATAAATATTAAATTCACTACTTTTGAAAAGTATAATAAGTAAAAGATAATACCAGCCAACTAGTGCACATCAGATTACTTTTCCTTCCTTTAAATTGTCCTAAGGCCCAAAGTGAATATTGGTTACTACTCCCAGCAAGTATGTGAGATGTTTTCAGTGCTGGGTTCCCACTCTTTTCTGCCTCTCTCCTTGCCTCCTTTCAACTTTCTTTTTCTAAGTTCAATATGAACTTCAGTGTATTCTGATCACATTACAAACAAAGCAACTAAGCAAAGCCATAAATAGCATACGTGAAAACACATGAGTAAGTGGGTCTCGGCTTACTTTGCGAACACCTCTGCCAATCTCTTCGCCATAATTGGTCCCAAGAATTTCAAAATGGACATTGGGATTGCCTCCGTTTTCTCCAAATTCTAGCTCCCCAGTCAAGCCATTAACTCCACCCTAGAGGAGAGAACAGGTACACATGCAAACGTTCAGGAAAACTGAAGAAAAGAAAACATGGCAAGCAGCTGTTGGAACTTGCAACTATAAACATTTCAAGTATGCATGAAATTGTTATTAATTGATATTCTAAAGAGGTAAACAATATAAGGAAGACTACAATTTGAAGTAATCTGGAAATCACTTAACTTAATCCTATATCTCAACCACTACAGTCAGGGAAACCTAGGCCCAAAGAATTAAATAATTGCTCAGAATGACACTGTGCCACTGCTGGGGCTCACTTCCCTGGGCTGAGTTCCTGCTGCTGGCTGCAGTTTGCCTGAATCTATTACTTGAACTACAAGGTGCTTCTGGAGAGCATCTAAATCTACTCTGCAGACAAATTTTGAAACTATAATTTGTAGTTCTCTATTCAGATTTGATTTAAAATTACATGTGGAGATGTTAAAATTCCTATTTTTGAATGATTTGTGGTTCATTTTCCTTTTCTGTACAAATTCTCCAAATCACAACAATAACGTACTGCATATCTCAAAAAGCTAGAAGCTGTTGAATTTGTTTTAGCAAAAAGCAACTGTTTGAGGAAACATTTTAAATCTGATTTAATTTGTTTTACAATGTTTAAAGTAAAGCATCAACATACCACAAGATGCCCCACTAATATGTACAATTTTAGGTTTTTATGTATCAGCTAAGAGAGGTAACATTGTAAACATGTATATGTATATGCATATGTGAAAACTATATTAGGCTTGAAAACTGTTTTTCCTCTTAACTGGTAGTGCTAGCTGCTGAGAATCACTGGGAATTTCCAAGCTTCATCTTTCACTCAATATGACAGATGTTGATTTCCCCAACAGATGGCAATGTAGGTCATACTTTCTCTTGTTTACCATTCTTTTTTCACTTTAGTTTATCAGCTTTCATATTATTTGGGGATGTTGCAAAGCAACATCACATGCTGAGTTGTTTCAATGTTAAAGCCTATCTGATTCAGAATTTTGGCCCAATAATGACATTATTTTGGACAAGAAATTATGTGTGTAATTTGCTTCAATCATCCCCTCTATAATACTGATGCTGAAATGCATCTCACTTGTCACAGCCCGTGAGTCCAGCTCTAGTCTCCCAGCAGGCATCACGCTGTCTGCTGTCCCCTACCTTACTGTGCCTTCTGGGCTCTCATGTGATGCAGAGTTCACAGGAGAAGTTGAAGACATCTTGATGAAGTTATGTTTTTCAACCTCATAAAAATTGCAATATTCAATCTATTTCATTTTGCAATGAAATAATTAATGAAATTAACCTTACTATTTTTAATCACTTTCTTTCTTATCCAGTGTTATTGGTAACAAAATAGATTGAATTTGAGGCCTCTACCCCTTTCATAGTTGATGTAGCAAGTCAAAAGGCGAAGTCACACTCTCTGGATGGCACCCGGGTGTCAGAACCTCCTACCTGTGGAGATCTGGCTAAGGTACTCAATCACTCTGTGCCAGAAATTCTACATGCGATAAGTGAGGAAGATAATAATGCTGACCCATCAGATGATGATGGTGACGGTAGTGTGATACGGGGACAGAATATAGCAGAGTGCTGGACTGATTATGTTTTCATAATGCCATGTTGGCAGTATAATGCTTACATTGATCATTGGGAGGGTATTTACAATCATTGCTGTCATTACCTATATTTTAATTTTGTTGATTAGTTTTTGAGACTTTCTAATGTTATAAATTATAGATATAGTGTTGGTGTTCATTTCACTTACAGTTATTTTGGTTTTCAAAGATTCATTATATTGATGAATAGTTAGGTGGTTGTGGAAGATGTTTTTTGCAAATATCAACTCATTTGTGTCTCCGTGTTCACTCCTTGGGAAGGCAAGAGTTAAAGCAATCTGTCTAGGGTCTGTTTAATCCCTTTAGAGGGTATGTTTAGGTGCATAGTGGGGGTTAACTGGTCTCATGTATCAACCACAAGTGCAGGTGGATAAATCAATAATACATGCTGAGAGAAAGAGTATATTTGTATATAAACTCCCTAGAAGGTTATACCAGGTTAAAGAATTATTGTAGTAAAAAAGCCTAGAACCTGTAACCCAATGGTTTGTGGCTCTCTGGAAGTGTTCTAAAGTTTTATGTTTCCTAAGGTAAAAATTAACATACAAATGTGTTATCATGGCAAGTAAACCTGTAAAACCTTCTTTGGAAATGGAATGTGTGCATCCAATATGGAAAAGGCGGACCTGGCTAGCTAGGTAGAGTGTCATGTACTCGCTTTCCTTTGTCTATAGTTTTCACTTGCCTGTGTCTTTAATATAGGGAACATAGCTGATTCTTACAACTAAATTCCACCCAATGTATTAGTTCAGTACACCCCAGTATCACTTAAGATTGATCTAAGTAGAGTAGAATTTATTAGCCCGTATCTCCAAATAGCAAATACTATCGGAGCTTGGCTGGCAACTGTAGATTATTCTATTACATATAAATACAAAGTACCAAAGCCCAGGATTCTTTTCATAAGTGACGCATTGTCTTCAGCCTCACATCTAGTCCAATGATCTATCCTAATTACATCAGAATTTCATCTGTGTGTTACAGTACTGAATTTGCAAGAAAAGGAGAAGGAGTGTAAATTGAAAATACTCTACTGGAATTTTTTAAACATAGGAATACTGGCCTGCCTTTTGCTATCTTCTTATTTCTTATTCCAAATTATTACTCACATGACCACCATGGGCCAGGCCTTCTTCATTGGTTAATGTGCAGCCACTGAGTGACTTAGGGTACTTATGGTACACAAAGTTCAAAAACCATAACCAGGGAGGGACTTTGCATTTAGCTTGCTGCAGCCTCCGCTTACTTGTTTACCTTTTTGACTTTGTAATCTATCTTCTTTATGCTGTGTTCCTAATGAGCTGCTGGCTGCATGATCAGTGAGATCTGACACCCTCATAGTAGTGTCAGGGATGCTTGAGAGGTTGATATTTTAAGCAAATAAACCCTCTAAGCGAAACCCCTTGTTATGCCACCCAGATTTAACCTCTCGGATTTCTGATTGCTTCAGAACATTCCAGTACTTTTGAGGTTTTTTGTTTCTTTCATTTATCCTCACATTAACCTTGCAAACAGAGCCGTGGCAAAAATCTATGCTAGTCAGATGGTAATGAATGGTCATTATCTTTGATCATGCATCAGTGTATTTTTTATCTTTTTGTGGTGCAGCATGTTCTAAATAAAATAAGCTAATGAGACATTGATAGAATGAATAACACACACAAATAATTTCCAAATGTCCCTTAAATTTGACAGCAAAAATTGCTGTAAACCTTTTCAAAAATGCCAGATAAATTAGTCTGGATTTTTTCCCTACTCATTTCATGTAAGATAAAATAAAATAAAACAAATAAAATACCAGTGGACCTCAAATAGAGTATCCAGAGAAGAAAAGGTAAAGCCCAAGGTTGGGGATAATTTATTACAAAGGTCAGATACTATGTTTCTGAAAAACCAAAGTTTGTTGTTCCCCTATGGATAAGATAAACTGGAGAAAAGTGAACAATATTTACTAAAACTTTATTTCATTATGTTTGTAAGGTTGAAGGACCCTTTCCTATTTAGTAAAACCTTGGATTGTGAGTAATATGTTTTACTAGTGTGCTATAAGATGAGCAAATATTTCTAATAAATTTTTACTAGATACACCAGCAATATTTTTCAGTGCTATAGTGGGAGACACTGAAAGTCACATGATCAGAACTAAGCCAATGGCTCTTTTCTCCTTTTATTTTTCCCCCTCTCTTCTTCTTTTTCTCTGCTTCTCTGTCCTGCTCTCACTTTCCCTGTCCTTCTCTGAGGGATTGTGGGTGATCACAGCAAGAGGTTATGGAGAAGATCTCATCTGCAGAGGTGGAAGGAAAAAAGGCCAAGGAATTCTTAAGATGACATTAGGAAGAGATGTCAAGTGTGGAAAATAGTGAAGAATTTTGTAGAAAAGCACCACCCAAACAAGGCTGTAGCAGTGTGAGTGATGAATCAGTTTAACCACAAGGCAATGTCATATTTCCTTGAAATCCTCAAAAGAAGCAAAAGCAGATTTCAATGGCTAGGCTCCTTGTTAAGCCTTCATGAAAAGAAAAAGAAGCCACTAAGCCAGTAGGGAGCAGTCATTCTGTGCCCAATATTTCTACACAATAGTGTTCCTTTCTCTTGCCTTCCTACCATCAGCCATGAGGGTTTGCAAAGGTAAGTGCACATTCATTTAGTATTTTTATCCTTTGTATTATTTGTATTATTTTTGTATAGTATTATAATCACTTTTATATGGGAATTTTGGGATTATGGAATGAACAGTTTTACTGATAAAATACACTGCCTGTGTTACCTTGGTATGACACCAACCCACTACCTAGGAGGAAGAGGGCACATAGCTCTCTTTGGTTGTATTAATTTCTAAATGTTCCAGGGAAGTGGTTCCAAATGATGACCCCTGACCCTACTCACTGAGGTGGTGCCTACCTCTGGAGCTCTCTCTACCAGGCTTCCAGAGCAGCTCACCCTCTGTCCATCACACTTCGTTAAAACAGCTTGAAAGCTTGTGCTGCCTTATATAATATCAACAAATTATCTTAGGCAACATAAAATGATTTCCTAAAATTTATTTAAGTCAGTGAACCCTGGAAAAATTAATGAAAAACTACCCCCCAAAAGCTATATTAAAATTGAGATGTGGTTTATATAATATTAACACATGCTGTTCATTCCCAGGACTTCACAGTAGATGTGTTTTCTCTGGCCAAGTGATTTTGACAGGAAAGTAAAAAAACAAAACAAGAAAAAACAAAAAACCAAAGCCAAAAACTAATATAACAATGAAACTAATGTAAACAATGTAAAACTAATGCAAACAATGAAAGGAAAAATGTTATACAAGAAAGAAGCTCAAATTAGAAGCCAAAATATCAGATATTTATGCTTAATTAGCTGTGTAACCCTTCCCAAATTATTTGATTTATCTGGTGCTCAATTATTTGCACATTAAAATTGATTAGATTAACTTAATTATATCTTGTTTGCCCAAACTTTATGCATAATTGATAAAATGAAACTTTTAAATATTAAAATAGTAAAATAAAAACTAGATACTTTCTTCAGAAAAAGAATTTAAAATCTCACTTGAGACAATGCCTTTGATATAACTGATAGCATGTTACTTAAGGCATTTTTAGTAAACTAAGGTGAGATTTATCATTAAAAACATAGAACATTGGAAGTAGAAGCTGATGAGTTAGCCAAGAAAAGTATCCAAATTTAAAAAAAGAGCACAAGATTCCAATAAAAGTAATGATGATGATTTTATTGTAGGGTGATACCAATATCCACAAGGGCAGGGAAGTAAGCCACAAGGAAAGGAGTCACGGCCAGTACTTCTAGTACTTGTTTCAAGAGCTTATCAGTGCAATAAAAACACATTAAATGTTAATGACATAGTTCAAATACCTCTAATGCAATTTTGTGACTATAATGAAGGCAAATTCCATCCATCATAGCATGTACACACACAGACACACAGACACACACACGCACACACACACACACACACACATGACAACACACACAAGATCATTTAAAATTTAAGAACAAGTTACAGTGGATATGTGCATGCAGAACATGATAAATCACTCTGGAGGGCTATACAAGGATGGCAAATCATACTAGGTGCATATGGGAACTCTGCGCTTTTTTTTTTTTTTTTTTTTTTTTTTTTTTTTTTTTTGCGTAACCAGGGATTGAACTCAGACCCTTGCACTTACCAGGCAAGCGCTTATTCTACTGAGCTATCTCGCTAGCCCTTCTGTACTTTAAAATTACCAATTTTCAACTGCAAAATCTATATAAACAGCTGAAGCATGGAGTTGCTGAGATGAGTCAAATAAACACAATTAGCCTTACCCTTTGAAAAATAAAAAAAAAACCAATGAGAATCTTATGCCACTGGTTTTTCTAACTAATCTTAAAGTGGCAACTCAAGAGTATCCAAGAAAATGCCACCTCCCCTTTTACTAAACATTGATACTTTTTACATCAATTACAACATTACTTAAACTTTCGCTCTCATTTCTGTAGTGAGAATGCAGCTATTCTGGGGTAGAAACTTGTGCTTTACTTGTTTTCTGTGCAGCAGCCCAAGCTGGTGAGGTCTGTGTTGCGGGCCCTTAATATGAGCGTGCTGTGTTTATGTGAACCTAATTAAAGGTTTCATCGCTAGAATATTATCATTGTAATAAAGAGCCCGGCCTCCTCGGTAGTGCGCAGTTACTTCCCTCCTCTGAAGCTTTACTCTCTGGTTCTCCTTTGCCCTACATCTGGACAGGCCTCTGAGAAGCTCCTTCTTACTCCAGGCCTGTAGGAGATGCCAGTGCAGAGCCGGCAGTCCACATGGGCAGAGACGTTCCCTGAGCCCCACCCTTGCTGGTAACAGGCCCAGCCCTCTCCTCTGCTTGGCCCAAGGCAGGCTGCAGCCCAGGACCCTCCCGTGGTGTCTGTGTGCATCATCTTTCTCTCTAATTGTCTGGGTGTGTAGAGTATCACCAGCTCCCTCATCTGAGTGGGAGGAGCAAGACCCCTATGCGGTGATGTGAGGGGAAGAAAACTCCATCCTTTAGGGTCATTTGTATACTGAGACAAAAAAATAATAAAATTGAGCATTCACTATCATGTTCTCTGTATCATTGAAACTCAATGCCTCTTTTACATAGAATTGATGTATTTCTTTTAAAAGTGAGTGTTATGGTTTGTTCCTAGGTTTCCCCCCAAAAGCCTCAAGCAGTCTTGGGGCAGCTTCTGGAGTTTGTGATTGATTATTGTGGGTGTGGATGCTGCATCTGCCCTGGGGCAGGTAATTTGCATTTCAATGTAAGGAGGAAAGCAAAGTTAGCTGCTTGAGCTGCTGCTACTCCTCCTTTTGTGTTCTTGCTCTTTGCTTCTGCCAGGAAAGTTTGCTCTGCCATGTGTCAAGCTGCCTTGGAGTTGGCTGAGCATGGGCTGAAACCTCCAGTAACTGTGAGCTAAATAAAACTTTCCTTCCTTCCTTTGGGTGTCCGGTATTTGCCCCAGCGACGAGAGAAGAGTAACTAAACAGTGAGATAATAGCTCAATGAGTAAAATATACAAATAGATCATCAAAATAAAAATTTGTACTTATTATACTTTTTTTTTTTGGTACCAGGAATGAAAGTCACAATCTCATGTTCCCTAGGCATGTGCTTTGTGACATGAGTTATGTTCCCACCCCTTATTAGTCTTTTCCTTTCTTCCCTGCTTCCCTCCTTCCCTCCTTTCTTTGTTTCTTTCTTCATTTCTTTCTTCAGTATTGGTGTTAGGCAGTTAGATATTAGGTGGCCTAAAGGACGGGGGGAGGGGGGCGGGGGGGAACACAGAATAGAATACACTGCCAGTTAGTTAAAGAAAGGTTCAATATCTAATACATTAATCATCATCTGTCAGGTCTCAGGTCCACAGCGATGCCACCACGCCATCCTCAGCACCGTGACATCTGAGGCTGTGCACTTTGCATTCTCTTCCTGCTGCCTGGTCACCAGCCATCCAGCTCCAGAGCAAGGCACACTGCCACCGCCTACAGCCTGCTCATACAGAAGGGAAAATGTTCTTTAAAGATCTTTCTGCCTTGGGCTAGGCCTTGGTTTGTTTGTTTGTTTATTTATTTATTTATTTTTGTATTTTAGGGAAGAGTCTACAGGGTGTTCAGGATCTCACTACTAGATCGGACTTGTAGTGATCTGCCTGTTTACAGCCTCCCAAGAGCTGGGATTACAGGCACACCCCACCACGGCTCAACTGCCCTCTCAGTGCACCCAGGGGGTGGGGCCGACATGGCTGGTCCTCAGATAGAACCTGTGGCCCCTGAACCTGCTTGCAGGCGCTTCAATCCACTGAGCTACTTGGCTGGCCTGGGCTTGGTTTAATTTAAAAACTTATCTTTTGTATGTATCTTACATGATAAAAGCCACCAAGAAAACGCTGGCCATCTGAAAAGGACAGGAAGACATTCCTAAATAACTTCCAAGTGAAATGTTGGTAGGCATTGTAACTGCAGTAGTTCCTCAGACCTCAAGAGTGACTTCTGGGTGCGTGAAGATGTATCCAGATGCCCACTTGGGGCAGGTGCCTGTCTTCTCACTTGAAGGTGTAATCCTCGCGGCCCACCCTTCTGTGTGGCCCATGAGTCTTGACTAATTCATTTATCAATGGAACAGATGACCAAGGCTCAGGAAAATGACAGGTTGGTTTCTCTCTGCATCAGCACCTCATTTCCCTATAAGCGTGGGGACTGAACAAGGGCTATCCCACTGAGCCAATCCCCAGCTCTTTAAAAAATGATTTTTTAAAAAATTGAGTCTCACTAAACTGCTAAATTGATCAGACTATGCTTGAACTTGGGGTCCTTCTATCTTAGCTTCCGGAAGTACTGGGATTACAGACATGCACCATCATGCCCAGAGGCTTCTAAATTTTCTAACAGTAAAATTTTATATATTGAATTATTACATTAGAAAGAGCTACATATTATGTTGTCACTCTGTTCCTGCTGATACTCTCACCAAACATGCAACCTCCTAAGCTGTTATTCTTTCTTTGTGAGAAAGCCTCATAAGAATGAATATATTCATGCTTCTGGGTCCTAGGCACACCAGGAATTAATAAATTGCCAGGATCAGATCATGTTCAACAACTTCTCTTGGATTCATACCTGCCAGCCCTTTGCATAGATAAACCTGCTAGATTTTGGCAACACCTCAATTTCTATTGGACTTGTTCATTTCTCAGTTGAAAAAAGTGTTTCTCTGCCAATACAATCAATAAATTTAATTCTCAAGTACTTCAGTTGACATGAGCCTAAATTCTCATTGAAGTGATTCTTTTAGAAAGAGGAAATAGGGGACTACAAAAACGTTCTTGGTATTCTCTATTTGAAAGACTTTTTTCTCTCTACTTCCTGTCTTTCTGCACCTATCTTACCTCTAACATTAAAATTTTCAATTTTTCTCTGACTTCTCTAAGCACACGTATATTTCCAATGACTAGTTATTTTTCTTTTTGCTTCAGGAGAAAAGCACAAACATATGCAGAGAGACAAGTAACATTTAAAAAAAAAAACATACACTTTTAAATGACTGTCGCCTTTCTAGAAGGAGGATTTGTTTGTTTTATTAATCATTCCCTTTTAAATCCAAGAAGTTGTGCAGGACAAATGGAAGATGTCAGCCACAATGACATGACAAAGAAGCTCATAATCTGCAGAGTGCTTGTACCACCTAGAAGAGCTGAACAATGTAAACTGCCTCCTGGGAATGGAACAGGTACTAAGCCCAAGCAGGTTGCTGCCAGGCTGGGCAGCAGAAAGACAGAATTGAGTGTAATCAAGTTTTTAGAATTGTTCCAGGGTGTCACAGTCACTATTTGTGAATCATATCTACATTATAAGATAAACAAAAGGTTGGGACATCCAGTGTCCTACCATGGTTCATCTATATGAAGAACTGCTAGATACTGCAAAAAAATTTTTTTTTTAGTTTATGCTATGGTTTCCCAAACAATGAAACAAGTTTTTGTGCCTTGTGTCAGCCACAAAAGTAATTGGTATATCTTTTACCTAAATGATACACCCAGGGCAATTTAAAGTATCTCAACTACTCATTTTTTACTTGTACAACTTCTCTTGCAGATAAATAAAGGCTCCTTTTTTATTCATGTTGCCACCCTCAGGCCTTTATTTATTTTTTTTTTAATATTTCATTTCCCCATTTTGTGCTTTGAGCTTGCAGAAGTACTAGTGAGAAAAACAACCTTTAAAGGATGTTTCAACCAACACGGATTTATTACAGCCTCTTCACATGCAAACGAAGAACAGTTAGATGCTTGTCGGTAGTTACCTTCTTGATGGTCTCTAACATGGAACGTCCTCCCTGCCAGGGCTTGGAATTCTTTCTGATGCATGACAAACTTGCCATGCTGTGCCACTTTCTGTCCTCCAGCTTCTTATGAAAAGCATTAGCAAGGAGAAGCACCGTGTCGTATATGTAAAGGTTTGAAATCTGAAAAGACATTAGACAGCAATCATTAGAATCATTGATGCCAGCCATCTACAATCAGGAGAGAATCGTCGGCTCAGCTGCCTCCTCTGTTCATGTCAAAGCGGCTGGTTTACAGGGCTATTTATTAAGCAGGTTTCTTTTTTTCATTTTCCAGGCAATTTTGCCATTGAGAATGAAGTCTTGTCTGATTGTATGCCTCAAATGGTTTTTTTCAGCTTATTTAGGTATGAAAGAGAAGATAAAAAAGAGAAGTCTCGACAGAGGCAAGGCTGTTAGTGTCAGACCATAGAAAATCACTGGCCCTATTTCTTTCTGGGGAAGTAAAGATCTAAGTGCTAAAGACTGGAAGGGCATACTGAATAATACATTATCAGAATGTGTCAGATTTCTGCACTTTAGTTATTCAGATGGAGAAATATCAACCTAATCTTGCATATGAGTGTCATAAGACAAAAAAAGGAAGCAGCCATCTGTGTGTAGATTTGTGTGTGTGTGTGTGTGGGGGGGTCTGTAATGAAGAAACGAGAGCAGGCAGGGCCATTCATAAATATTGTAATGATCATTATCTGTACTAAATGACACAGCTACACACATGCATTGCAGTTCATCGACATGGTGAGTACAGCCAACTGCTAACAGCTTGTAAACGTGTTTCTATTCTTTCTTCTTCCAAGCCAACCATGGCCTTTTCTTATTTCTACACAAATTTAAACATGCATTGTCACCATTTTTTCCTCAGGTGTTTGCACTCTCACAATTAAGTCTTACTAGAACTACTATCTGTAACACCAATTAATTTCCAAAGGTGCTTATTTTTCAAAGAAGGTAGAATTTATTTAGAAAAAAAAGAACATCAAAAGGGATCCTAGGGCAGTTTAAACCTCTTAAATGTTATTACCTCTCAGAAGTAAAAACCTGGCATAAAATTGAGAATGATAAATCAGGATAGTGACAGAAATTAATTTCTTCTTAAAGCCTTCAAATCTTCTCTCATTCAAGTCTCTTAGATTTAACTATCTTCTTCTTACATTTTTTTTAAAGAAAAGGCAGAGTATGTGGATGGTCATTTGGCTGTAATAAACCAAGAAGGAAATCTATGGCCTGGTATGGAACAGTACTAAGATCCGGCTGTGGGGGTGATGAGTCAGACACTGCGCACAGCTGTCAGCAAGAATGTCCTAACTGTGCCTTCTGAGGGTTCTTACACGTATCATAAATCTTCAGTCATTCACATTTAGACAACATGTGTGGAAAATAACAGGAGAGAAGTTTCTTTAAAGAACCATTGAATACTGTCATGTTTTGCGTACAATGCAAGTTTGTTCCTTATAAGTAGATATTAACACTGGTTATTTTCACCCTTCTTCACCCAGGTCACTGAGACAGATTAGAAGGCATGGCTTAAATCTACCATGCATGAATTGTGACACACATAGGCCATGAATCAATATTCTGGTCAGACTAAGATGATAAAGATCTAGTATAAAAATACAGAAGAAGCATAAAGAGTCACTGCCTCTGTACTCAATAACCTAGGAAAATTCTTTGATAGAGATTTTAAATCCTCCCAGCTCTACTGCCTCAGATTTGCTTCCTCTTATTTCTTTTCCATTTTTCTTCTCCCTTTGATGGACTAGTTTATGTGTGTGTGAGACTGGTTGATAGCATCCTTTGATGTGTTTTTCCATTTCTCCAACCAGTTAAATTCCTTCAATATTCAGTTCAAGATTACCTGCTAGGATCTCCTACCTCATCCTCTCTCTTAGCCTACACTATGCTGAAGGGTCCTCTTTGTCTTTCCTAGTGCACTTGCACATACCTCTACTGAAACACACATTGCTAAGATTTTTTTCTTTTCTTTTCAGTATTTATCTTTCACAATAGAATGATTGCTTTCTGAATTCAGATGCATATTGTACACCATTTCCCCTTGTACTTTTGTTTTCCTATACTTATCTCCCTTGGATTTAGCCAATAGACTAAACCATCTTCAAGTGTGGTAAACATTCCACAAGTAAAAGTAAACAAGGGAAAGAAGAAAAAAAGAATCTCAAAGTTAAAGTAATGTGAGTTTAACTGAAGTCAAGACGCAAGAAATCTCAAAAGTTGGATTACACTTGTGCCTGAGACTTGTGGGATATGGTCTCTGTTGCCAATATTGAGGCTAAGAGCATCCATGCTCTGCTTAATGGTGAGTGCCTCATTCTCCATACATGATAGTTGTTTCCAACAATTGGCTGGCTCTCCTCATTGGTCCATATTCTAAATGCTAGGACAAGAAGTGGAGGTGATAAGAACCCACTGCCCTCATCTGTTGTGTTTCTTTCAATCAAATGCCCAATTTCCTTTCAAGTTCATCTTCTCTCTTCTCTCTGTGATCATCTACTGACCTTTTTGTCCTCTATATTCATGGCATCTTTGACTCTTCCCTCAAGATGATCACAAAGTGTCTTTTAGTGTTTAACAATGGTGACTTTCATTTCTACACAAATGCTCTGTCCTTCCACTTGGGCCAGGAACCACACAAATAGCTATTTGATAATATAATCTTATAGCATTCCTAAAATCTTAAATTCCAGTATCCCACATTGCCCTGTAGCTTATTGTCACTGCACTTGTTTTCTATCACTGAACTTCCATTAGCCAACGTGACAATGTTTGACACCATCTGTCACCTGTGCTGGGGACCCCGCTTCACTTCTGCTGCTCATCCACTCCATTCTCTTCCTCTATCCTTCTGTTTTCCAGTGTTTCCATTACAAATGTAACTGGAACTGACACATGAATGCAGATCTGATCCGACCAGGAGACAGGGTGTAAGACATTTTATTTCTTGATCTTAGCAAAGTACTTTTGACATAGAGTCCAAGATGATATTAAAATGGCTTAGAGCGAACCTGACTTCCACTGTGCTTATTCTGCATTTCCCCTCAACTCAGCAGCTTTGAGCAGCTGTCAGAGCCAGACACTTACATCTGGACTTGGTGTAATTGATTTTGAACCTACACTTTATCTCTGCAAAATTTAAACTTTAAGGCTTATCAGTCAGCCAATAGCAGTGATATGGATCTTGATTATGCAATATGACATAAGCTTGCTCTCCTAGCTTTTTGTCATATGCACATTTGATAGACATGTTTTAATTGTCTTCAGTCATTCATTGATAAACTTTGAAAATACTGGAGAAAAGGACCAAATCTTGTAGATGATCACAGAGTTCCTCACATTTCAAAAGGGAAATATATATTACTTTACTTCGAATATTCATATGGTGACAAGCTTTTCCAACTGATGGGAAAAGTCACTGCTGTAGATTGTACCTATCAGGAAGTCCTCAAATGTACAGAATATAGCAAAGTTATATCGTCCTTATATTATCAATAAATTTGATTAATTCAGGTAGGTAAATGAATATTACTTGAGGGTTTGGAGAAAAATAACTAGATAGCTTAAGTGACAAATAATATGAAATATTAATTTTAATTTTTTAAAACACATATTCTATAACTTTAAAAGGTAATTCTCAAGTTTTAAAATATTTTGAAATTTTCTTTCTATTTGAGCCCAGAGATGTTCTTACCTTCTACCTCTAGGAGCCAAACTAACTAGACTTTTCATTGCCTTCACTGTGGGTAAGGAAGTATATCAAAAACAATGTAGAGCTCAACACATAACACACAGCTTAATCTCCCCAAAGGAAACATGTATCAGTAAGGGGTTAGTTTGGATTAGTGTGTTCATAATGGAAGCACTGATTTCTAACCTAAGTATTCTAAGTCATTTACTTAATATATAATCTACTTAAATATTAGTATTTGATACAATAAATTATGAGAAACTTTTCTTTCTTTTGAAAATAAAGAAAGCAAAATTCTATCAGATATTTCTCCATTTAGAATTTTATCATTTCTGCATCAACCATACTGCTGACCAGTTAAAATCAGAAGATGACCCATTACAAGCATAACAATAAGAATGATGTGAAAACCTAAGCAGAATGGCTTGCATTGACCATGATCTTGTCCTGAACTATACCAAAATCCACAAAGAAGTACAAAGGTGAGAGACATTGAAGTGGATGGGACACTCTTCTACTTAGGCTCTCTTCTAAACTAATTCCCTCACACTTCTAAATGATGAAAAAGAACCATATCTACTGGTTAATTGGTCACTCTGACCAGCTGTGTATATGGTAGGCCACAGTTGTAGCAGGCACAGTCTTATAACCTCCAACACTGGTTCTTCTAAAGCACTGATTTACTTTTCCTTCAATAACTTCTACTTTAACATTCCCTATTTGAAGATAACTTTTCAAATGTTGATGAAACAGAAGCAAAAATTGGAATCTTTCTTTTGTCTCCTCTGTAGCAGCCAAGCTAATAATGGTTTTCTCAGGCAGTAAATGGATGACTTTCATCTTGCTGTACGTTATGTAAAAACTTGGATTTCAACATGAGAAATTTTCTTTTATTATTTACTTTACAATATTAGCTAATCCTGGATTTTAACTTTTTTTTTTTTTTTTTGGCGGAACCTGGGATTGAACTCAGGTCCTTGTGCTTGCCAGGGAAATGCTCAATTTTAGCTTTTCTGGAACTAAAGATATACAAAGCTTGATTTCTCTTCCTTTTAAATTTTAATTCTCTTTCCAGATACATTAAAATTAGTAACCACTCAATGGTCTCTACATAGGTTTTCAATATCCTTTCATATTAATTAATGTGATTTTGGGGTTGATTATCAATTTCAACAGGTCTTTGAGGTCATATTTGCATAATATTTTTCTTAAAGTATTTTATATCACATACTTCTGATTTTTTTTTTTTTTTTTTTTTTGTGGAACTCAGGTTCTTGTACTTGCCAAGCATGCGCTTATTCTACTGAGCCATCTCCCTGGTCCCAAACCGTTTTTGTTGTTGTTGTTGTTGTTGTTGTTGTTGTTTTTGTTTTTTTGTTTTGTTTTGACGGAACCAGGGATTGAACTCAGGACCTTGAGCTTGCCAGGCAAGTGCTTATTCTACTGAGCTATCTCCCTAACCTACTTCTGAGTTTTAAATGAAAAGTCTGCCTGTCATATTTCCCTGTATTGTATCTATAGATTTGAAATTGAAGATGTTACCTCTAGAGAATTCCTAGTTATCAAATTATCAGTCATTAGTTTTTTATTGATCAGATTTTAATGCAAACTATCATTTTGTGTTGTTGCTTTCTGTAGGTTCAGTGAGACAATTCTCCCACCAAGGCAAGGATGAACACTAAATACTCTGCTTTAAGTGGAATGACTTAAAATCCAGGTGCCCTGTACTCATACTCTGTTAATTAATTTTATCTTCACATACAAAAGTTTCTGTAAGTTCTGCTTTAACATGTTAATTACTTAGCCAAATTGTAGGAAACCTGGAAGGAAATTACTATGATACAAATCCTCAAAGAAAAAGTAATTGTTAGGTACCAGGGAGATAGCTCAATAGAATAAGCGTAAAGTCCTGAGTTCAATTCCCTGTACTGCAAAAAATAAATTAATAATAATAATAATAATAATAATAATAATTGTTTTATTTTCTCCTGTTTTTGCATTTGAAGGAAGTAAGATAAAGATGTGGGCTAGGGAGGAACTGGGAATTTCTGCACAGTGTAAATGGACTAGGTAAGTTTGGGAATTCAGATTAAATAAAATTTCGCTTTCTGATTATTTGAAATGAACTGATGATGCTGTTTTTGGCAATTGTGCTTTAAGATACTTTTTACTTTCCCTGAGTGACACAACCAATGATTTTTAAGTTGTACTTTCATTTCTGGCTACTCCTTTTGCTAAGAACAGCCTTTACTACTTCTTAACTTTTTTTTAAATGTATTTCTGTAGCTCCAAGTAACTGTAAGCTACATAAACCTTTCCTTCCTTCATTTTGAGTGTTGGGTATTTGTCCCAGCAACAAGGGAAGAGTAACTGAGACAAGTACATTGTGAAATTTCATGATTTCAGGTCCTAAAAGTGATCTACATAGTTTAAAATCCAGTAGGAAACAGAAATTTCTATGGGCAATGATCTGGGGTCATACCTCTTATTACAATGTTACCAAATATGAAAATGGTTGAATGGATGCTAATTCATTTTTAATAATCTCAAAGGTAGCTAATGATAAGGAGGCTGTGGGGTTAGCGCTCAAAAAAGTAGTTCTGTCAAATACCTTATTTGTCTAGTGTCACTGGCAATGAACTAGCCATCCTTGGGTCATATTTCTAAATTATTCAAACCAAATATCTCTAAATACAGCAATGTTTTCCCAAAGTGAACATCTTAAATGATGAAGTTCATAAAATATTTCATGTTTTCTGAACTTTTCAAATGGCTCGTAACTTGAATCTTTGCTAATATGTACCTGTAATTGTTTAAATGTTCGTTCATACTAGAGTTCAATTCCAGCAGTACCCTTATAAGCAAATTTGAGTATACAGGAAACCCCTACCCTGAGAAGATACATAAATTAGTGTGTCTGCTGATTCCTTCTTTTCCCTGTCTAAAACTTGTCTCACTAGAGAGTGTGGTTCCAATACTTACCGGAAGGTCTGCTATTGCTAACACCCCTTTCAGTTAGACACAGAGATCTCCAGTGCAAAGAGGAAAAAAAAATCAGACAGGATCTCCCTTAACAAAAAGAAATGGACCCTAAGTGAGTACTAGAGGGCCTTCTTGTTACAAGCAGGATATAAAGATTTGATGTTCTGTATGTCATTGTTCAGAAATTTTATTTATTTTCAAATTCTTCTTTATGTTCTTGATACTGAAGTTTTCAACTCTGTTGTATCTGGTTTGGACATGTCTGGATAATATTATGAATTTTTTGAATTTCAAATAGTTTTTCATAAATTTCTTCAAACTGGAGTTTGCCTTTAAGAAGAGAACAAGCATCTGTGTCTTTTCGCCAGAAAAACTGAGGGACTTTTTAGCTTAGGAATTTGGAATTTGACATTAGGAGTATCAATCACAAATTCTACCTGGGAAATGCTATGGGCTTGCTTGCTTAGAAAAGAAATAACCTTAATTATTAAACAACTCACATTTTTCCATCTTGAGATCAAAAGGATCAAAGACACAGATTCTTCACACCCTCTTCTATTACACTTACTATTTCTGAAGTATTTCTCAGAAATAATAAACCGTGTAATTGTGAATCCCATGCAACTCAGAAAGCTCTCTTTGCAGCTTCTCAACAAAGCACCCAGAGGGCAGCACCCAGTGGCTCGAACATACCTCCATGTTCTGAGCAAATGGATCCTTGGGATCACATAATGTTGAAGAGATTCGATGGTTGCCACGGAAACATCGCTGACTCGTGTTCTGGGGCACTGGAAACGTCTGCCGAATGATGGTCAGCCTTGCGTTTGACCTCCTGACGAGTTCCTGCACATCCACATCGTTTATTTCCTACAAGATAAGAAGTGGACTTTTAGAAATTCTTTAATACAGTAACAAACCCAAAACCACTAATGAGTTTTCTGGAAGTAGTAAGGGAGTTCACCAAACGAAAAATGCACATGTTTGTTAAAACAATCAATTCACTTGAGGTTGCTTTTCATGTTTGAAATTTCATACGTTAAAGACTTAATAATTCTTAGCGGCTCGACTCATTATTATATAATCCACTAATGGCAATTATATCTATATCTATATCTATATCTAGATCTAGATCTAGATATATATACATATCTATCTATCTATATGTATATATAGCTGTTCAAAATACTGAACAAAGTCAAAATAGTTGTTATTGTAGTTTATTCTTCATTAATGGCTTTAAGTATAGTTTGAGTACAGTACTTAGGAAGATATTTGCAATCTAAGATTATAAACACTCTTTTTAGCTATGCAAAACAAGGCTTTTAAGTGAGATGGGAAGAAAAACAGTAAGAAGTTTTGAAAAAAAAGATTATTTCTTAGAACTATTGATATTGCTCATATATTCCTCTTGTTATGGAATAGATTCACAATGCTACCAAATGACTGAGTTAGCTTTATAACTGTTGTCTGGATATAAAGGTGAAAAGTTAAGATAGTTCATACAGAGTAAGCTGTTCTGAAAGTGGGAGAAACCCAGTGTTCTTTACATAAATAAATTTTAGGGCCAGCAAGATAGCTCAGCAGACTAAGCCCCTTTTAGGGAAGTGCAGGGACTGGGCTTAGATGCCAGGCACCACATCCTGTGCTGGCCCTGACCACCTGAGTGCGCTGTGCTGGCCACCAAGACCCAGCATGGTGACACACGCCTGTAATCCCAGGGCCAGGGAGGTTGAAAACAGGAAGATTACTACAAGTCTGAGCTGCGTAGTGAGCCCTGCACCAAATGAATAAATAAATAAACAAACAAATAAATAAATTTTATTTAGCATATGAGTATTTGCTAACCTCAAAGAAATTATAATTTTACTTCCTTCTGCCCCTACTTCCTATCTACAATTAAATTTTAAGGCTTGGGTCACAAACAGATGTGGAAGTAATACAAAATGAAATATTTTTATAATATGTAGTTCTAATTGGAATTTTTTTTCTTTTTTGTACTTTAGGGTAGGGTCTACAGGGTGTTCAGAGTCTCACTACTAAATCAGACTTGTAGTCATCTGCCTGTTTATAGTCTCCCAAGAGCTGGGATTACAGGCTTGTGCCACCACACCCAGTCTCAATTGCCATCTCAGTGTGCCCAGGGAGTAGGGCCAGCACCTCAGGCCTGGGGATTGAACCCCTGACCCTGTGCCTGCTTACAGGTGCTTTAATCTGCTGAGCTATTTGGTCAGCCTTGGAATTATTCTAGAAGTGGTCAAAGTAAAGTGTAGTTTTAAAGCCATCTCTTTATTGAGGCAACCTGTGCTTGATACTGTCCATGTGGAAGCTTTAAATTAATGGGGCCTTTACAATAGCAAACTATTTGTGTTAATAGATTCCTGCAACAATAAAACTAAAATATTTGATAAAAGATAAATTTTGAACTGTGGTGAACATATTTCAGTTTTAATCCAAGGAATTGTTGCTCAATAATGAAAAAGAAACAAGATAATTTACAGATATAATTTTTTTCTTTCCTAAGCTAATTATATTATTTATGGCAAATACTAGCTACAAAATTCATCTTCTATTTCAGGCTTTTATGAAGTATAGATTTTTTCTGAAAATACAGTAACACCTGCCATCAAGGGTATCCAGTGTAATATCAGGAATTTCTGGACGATTAATCCTTAATGCACCATAAAAATGGTTTTTCTCAGTTTAAAAATGCCGTCTTTTTCCTTTAATCGGTGTCATTTCACTGGCCACCAAAATCTCTGGCAAGAGTAGGTCACTCTTTAATTTTCTGTCATCTGCTCACAAAGCAAAATTAAAGTGTCCTGTCAACTCCATTTTAATCCCTAATGTTAACCTGTAATCTTTTAAAAGTAATTAATATTAATATTGCTCTTCAATGTCATATAATTTTTTTAATTCCATATTGTGCTGTCAAGGAGTTTCACTTAAAAGGTAATAAAAATGTAATTGAACCACTTTTCTGTTTTATAATAATTTCAATTATATATGTGGCTCTAACTTTTTTAGCAATTCAGATTTAGCAAAAAAATTTATCCAGCAGTCCCTCTAAATCATATATGAATAACTATAAATTCGTACATTAAAATGAAAATTTATAATTAATAAATGCCAATCGTACTTTAAGAAAAATACTATTATCCAATTTCTGCTAAATAAATGACACTGTCAGGCAACGTCTGTCCTTAGTTTTTAACTAAAGAATCAAGGACAGTCCAAGATCTTCATTGAAAATACTTTTTATTCATAGGATGAAGTTATAAATGTAATAAAAGAGTAATTCTCTGAAGTAATTATATGAGAAGTCTATATTTCCTTACAGGAATTACCTGGATTAATACTTATGAATTATGGGAATTAAAACTATAGGAATATATTATTTCAGCATTTGATAGCTTGATGATTCTATAAAGACTGATGAAGTCATCTAATATTAGTCAAAGTCTGGCGGTTCTATTTTCAAACACACAAAAGAGATAGTCATTTCTTTTTATTTTCCATAAGCTGAATTTCTCAGGTGCCTAAGCCTAAGCAAATCTGAAGAAATCTCAATTTGAAGTGAATATAGTTTGTCTATTATTATTTGGGGAAGAAGAAGAAGTAATCTTCTAGGAGGAAAGAATCTGCCATTCTGAATGAAAGTAACTGACAGTCAAAAAAGTTCACTTATAATTTTAGGTTTGCCACTTATCTTAAAAAGTTTCATAATAGCATGAAATCATGATTAGGCAACTGTTTTATATTTACAGAACTTTAACATTTCAAAAAGCACACTTCAGGAGTGACAGGTGTAATGTTGTCTAAGCACTAAAAGACAAATGATTATTAAATTTTAAAAGAGGTGCTCATTGAAAAACAGTTCTAAGTAGATGTCTGTATTAAGTTGTGAAGCTATTGTTACAGAGACTGGGGAGATAGCTCAGTAGAATAAGTGCTTGCCTGGCAAGCGCAAGGGCCTGAGTTCAATCCCTGGTTCTGACAAAACAAACAAAAAAACAAAAAAAAAAAAAACCCTATTTTTACAATTAGGTTCAGTGTTGCTCTGGGGTTCTGAATTTTAAAAAAATAATGTTTAAAATGTGAGATTTAAAACACAATTTAAATCATGTGAAGAACTAATTTACCAACAGTATTCAAATATGAGCCCCTAACAACAACAAATATGCTAATGAATCTATAAAACTATGCAGAACATTTCTAAAATTTGAAAAATTTAAAGAATCAGAATTATGGAGCTGGGGAAATGGCTCAGTGGAATAAGCACTTCACTGGCAAGTGCAAAGACCTGATTTCAATCCCCGGTTCTGCCATTAAAAAAAAAAAAAAAAGGATCAGAATTATAACATCTTTTGTCTTTGTAGTCTTTGATTCTGCATATTCTGGATGCAAAAATGGTGCTGCAATTAAAAGTGAGTGAGTTTCGATATAGCAAATTTTTATTTTTATTTTGTTGGGGGAAGAGAATAATCAACTTTTCTCTGGATTAATTTACTTGCATAATCAAAATTATTAAGAGTCAAGTCAACATGGCTATAAGGAACATTCATCTTGCTTTTATAGTATATTGTAGGGTGACCCATAAACTGTGGGAGGCCCAAGAACGAAACCTGACTCTGGGGATGCAGTTTGCCCTCAAGCAGCTACATGCCAGAGCAAATCTTTGGGAAGATTTGAGACATTCATGAAGATTTTCAGTATACTAGCTTTTGATTGAAATTATACATTTTGGGGATAGAGCTATCCCTTTGAATCCATTAAGTAAGATGCCAATTAAGATTATACAAATCATTACAGAAGGGCCAGTGAGGTAGTTCAGCTGACTAAGTGCTTGCTTGGCCAAGCACAGGGATGAGGGTCTGATCTCTGGTCCCGCATGCTGTGATGGCCCTGTCCCCAGGGCATGCTGAGCCAGCCACTAAGCCTGGGTGTAGTGGTGCACACCTGTAATCCCAGTGCTGGGGAGGCTGAAAACAGGAAGATCACTACAAGTCCAAACTGGGTAGTGAGACCCTCTAACAATCAAATACACTTAAAAAGTAGGGCCGGCCAAATAGCTCACTGGATTAAAGTGTCTACAAGCAGACACAGGGGCTTGGCTTTCGATTCCATAGCCTGCCATGCCAGCCCCATCCCAGGGGCAAGCTGAGATGGCAATTGAGACTGGGCGTGGTGGTGTGTGCCTGCAATCTCAGCTCTTGGGAGGCTGGAAACAGGCAGATCACTATGAGTCTGATCTAGTAGTGAGACCCTGAACACCCTGTAGACCCTTCCCTTAAAAGAAAAAAAATAAAGAAATCATTACAGAAAAATATTTTCCAATTTTCTCTTTCCCACTCATCTCTCCCTTGCTCATTCTTTAATCTCAGCACTGCAAAGACCCTGTCTCAGAGTAAATACTCAACACATGCTGATAAGTTAAAAAGTGAATGAATGGCAGGAATTGACCAAGTCATTTTCTACAGATTGATATCTGAAATTCTGCTTTTAGTTACTTGGATGTTTTATACGGCTAAACAATTCTGAGTAAAATAAATACTGCTATGAGATTTTTGAGTCTACTTGTGGGTATTATTTGAAAAGGTCTTTCTTTCCTAATATGTATTTCCTCTTCATGACTTAGCAACAACAATCCTTTGATCCTGCCTGAAAGTCTATCGTTGCTATGGAGCAATTAGCAAATGCTGTGTTTGAATCTGGAATGAATCAGACTCCAATATTAACAGGAAGAGCACCAGAGCACCAGTTTGGCAGATTAGTAGTGGGTAGTTCAATTCATTGCTAAGCTAGAAAAAGATGAAAGAC
Source organism: Octodon degus (assembly GCF_000260255.1). NCBI lineage: Eukaryota > Metazoa > Chordata > Mammalia > Rodentia > Octodontidae > Octodon > Octodon degus. The sequence continues at coordinate 1,289,036 of NW_004524701.1, read as the reverse complement.
ACCCACTGTACAAATAGGCTCTTAAGATCTACACGACAGCAAAAAGCCTCCAAACCAGCAACTTCTTCACTGTAGTGCTCACCAATGACTAATAGAGAACAATGGCTTAAACTATTAATTTTCTCAAAGTCAGTAAGGTCCCATCAGGACATAAAAGGTCCAGTTAGTATTACTAGGAATCAAAGGTTGCATCAAGTATTTATGCTTCTTGTAGATCTAAACAGTGTCTATCTTCTTATCCCCTTATCTGAATTTCTAACTTCTTTAAAACTTAAATAAAGTGCTAGGCTATCTGCTTCAGAACCCTAAAGGGATATGCAACACGCAGAAAAGGCTGTTCTGAGCTGGCTCCACTGATTGCAGGGGAAGACAAATACCATTACCACGTCCTAAGGTATGATTGATTGCACCACATGAGCTCACGCAGCCTCTCATCATTATAGCATACTTAATGCAAACGAAAAAATCACAATGTTTTCAACTTTCTACATTAATTTGTATCATGATACACAATGACAATTTTGATTTATAGTCCCTCTCTAAAAAACTATTGGTGCAATAAGATTAAATAAATGTTTGCAACCCATTTTAAAATTAGCAACAAAATAATAGCTCCACAAGCCAACCTAGGCAGAGTCCTGTTCTCCCTGCTCCGGCAGGACAAGAGCTGCATGTTGCTGGGCTACGCTGTTGTTGTTGCTTTTAGAGTTTAATGTCGTTCTAGGAAATTGGAAAAAATCACTTTTTAATTGGTGGACACCATGGTCAATTTTTAAAATCAATTTGCAGAAACAAGCACAGGAAGGAAAAATGTAAAAGAAGAGGGTAGGACTCAAGCTTCCGAAGTTGAATTTCGGAGAACGAAGTGGCTGAGTGGAGCCATGGGGGGCGCGCACTGGCTGCTAACAGTTTCCCCGCGAACCTCCTTGTCCTCTGAGAGTCCACCGGGGTCAGAAGGCGCAGGTAAAGTCACGCGTAAATGCTGCGGGTCACGAACACCGCATTTTTCAAAGCCTGGGCAGTACCGACCTGTCTAGAAGAAATGATGCTTTGCTGAAGGACTAGCAAGTAAGACTCTGAACAAAAACACATGAGGTCTTCTGGAACAATACAAGTAAAGCTAGGAGAATTTACAGTTTACAAAACCAAGTTTAAACACTGAGAGAAGAATTGAGGTTCATTCTTTTAACATTTATCATTTAGATTGCCTCTTTTATACAGATGTTTTGTTTTGCAAAAAGTTACCAAAATGATGGAATGTTCATGTTCAGATAATATTTTCCTTCCTAATGTTTTAAGTAGTGATAGTTAAAAAAATTAGTACAGGGTCTACAGGGTTTCACTATACAGATCGGACTCATAGTGATTCTCCTGTTTTCAGCCTCCCAAACTCTGGGGTTATAGTCGCGCGCCACCACGCACAGTTTCAATGGCTGTCTCATCACGCCACAGGGGCAGGGCCCGTACGACATGCGGGGGGTCAAACCCCTGTTCTTGTGTCTGCCTAAGCAGGTGCTTTAATCTGCTGAGCTATCTAGTCAGCCCTAATAAAGTTAATTCAGTAATATAATGCTTTTGAAAGACGTCATAAAATAAAATTTTTATTATTGTTTCCATGCTATTATTCACCAATGAAGTACACGTTAGTCTGCTCAGAAGATACCTACACACTCTGAAGGGGTGATTTCTTTTAAAGCACAAATTGACCCTAACATAGTGAATACATGACCACATTACTTGTGTTCACACTTTTAAGTTTCCGATAACAATAGTAAAAGCCAAATCAGATGTGGATGACAGTAATTTATGGGTGCCTTCTGCAATTTTATCAAAGATTACAAGGTAATGACATTTTACACTTAATTTATTTATTGTGTTATTATTTTGAGATATGGTCTCACTTTATAGCTCAGGCTGGCCTTGAACTCAGTATGTATCCCAAGTTGGCCTCAAAGTCCCTGAGAACTTTCTGCCTCAGCCTATTATGTGCTGGGATTACAGGTGTGTACCACCATGCCCAGAAATGAATTTAATAGTAATTTCTTTTAAGAACAAGTTGTGTTTCCTTTGTAGTCAGCTCTGTTAATTTGAATAAGTAAAATGACTCTAGTTTATTTATCATCAAGATATCTGTGTGGTGTAATCCCTAGCAGAAATTAGGCTAGAGATTAAAATAAGGATTAGAAAGATTCTTTATTTTTTAAAAATCTAGGAAATAATTACACTAAAGACAATGGCTAGTGGGAAAAAATATTCCCCATGAGTTTCTAACTGTAATAGTGGAAATATTACAAATAGAATCTGTAGGGATTATCAAAAAACAAAGTAAGAAACAAAAACAACTAAATTGTTACATGGAAAAGGCTGTTACATAAATCCCAATATCATCTTTTAAAAACTAACTATACTTGAACTGTTTATTTTCTTTGAAACATCATTTCTTTGCAAAAAAGAAAAAAAGTCTCATCGGCAAAGTTACCACGGAGCTTCATTGAGCACTCCTGCCTTTGCTCCTTCTCAAGTCTACTTTCCTGGACCACTCTGGAATTTGTCCCAATTCTGCAGAACATTCATGACCTGGCTGGAACTCTAGCAAGGAAAATTCAGAGGTATGAAAAAATTAGAAGGTACCAGAATCTCTGTGAAAAAGAGATGTTATATGAGCATGAAAGAATGCTTGTGTAGGGGCTGGGGAGATGGCTCAGTAGAATAAGTGCTACCCTGCCAGGCCCAAGGGCCTGAGTTCAATTTATTTTTGGTTCCACCAAAAATAAATAAATAAATAAAAATAAAAAGTAAAATAAATCTTATAAAAGGGGGACATAAATGAAGGACCATTTTGTAGTGAAAAAATATATCTATATACAAAATAGGATAGGTATACAACTACTTTCGCTTAGTTCAATGAGAATATTTATACTAACAGTGTTTAGACAAGATATCATGTCTGCATCTTATACTCTGAATAACTACTACAAAGACAACAGTATGCAACGCATTAATTATTGCAACTACTAACCTGTAGCTACTACCCTACTAACCTGTTTTGAAACTGACTCATTGCTATTTTTTCTCAATAAAATAAATTAAAATAGAAAAAAGTAAAAAAAAAGAATAAACATTATTATATAATTATTATCCAAAGACAACAATACCTAACCTCTACTCATAAATAATTGCCATGATTGAGTACCCTAGTCCACTGAAGATCAGCTTATGTGACCACACCTTAGTCCAGGGCTGAGCTGACTGCCGCCTTTCTGGATTGTGACTGGCAGCTGCTAATGGAACAGCTCACTTCACACGATTCTCAGGCAGTAATGTATTTTTCATCTTATGCATTATCTTCCCAAATAAAAATTCACAATGAATTTGACAAGTTCATGGATTTTAAAACAGTTGTACTTCTTTATGAAAAGGCAAAAAATTCTCTTTTGTATTGATTCATATTCATAGGCTGAACTACTTAATCCTCTTGCAAGAGGGGTAGATGTAAACATTATAGAAACAACATTAGAATATAAATGGAGCACAAGCACTCCATTGGGGGGAATTCTCTGCTTACAAGGAAGAGCTCTACTTGTCATAAAGACGATCTCTCTAAGCACAGTGTGTACCTAGAGGAGAAATGGAAAGATTCTCAGCAGGGAGGACTTTCTCCATTCATTGTATTCAGAGACCATCCTTTACCATCTTTAAAAACTCTTCACTCTATTTTTGCTTAATAGCATTCAATAAGCTGAAAGTCTACTTCATGTTCTGTTCCCTCTTAGCAACTCAAGGTAGAAGGAAACACTACAGCTATGCATATGGGATCAGGGTACGGAGGCAGCGATGTGGGCTAGTGGCTTTACCTCATTTATAATGATCCAGTGACAGTCAAAACCAACCAGATTAGTCTCCACAACCTAGAACAAAAAACAAACCAGATCTCAGCATTAATCAGGAAAAATAAAGCAAACTAAATGGATCTATTTTGTAAGTGGCAAAAAATGATCACATTGGAAAGATCTTTGTGCAATCTTTGCTTTTACATTTGACTTGTAGAAGCGCAGTAGACTGTGAAATAAATCGGAAAATATAATTCATAAAAATCAAGAAAAATAAGTTTCCAGGAAACTATAGTGCTAATCTTGCTTTGTGATTTCACAGAGAGTAAGAGGAGTTCCAATCTCAAATCATATTCTATACTCCAAATAGACTTGGGTGACATTTTGTACGTATCTAGCCACGTATCTCTCTTCAACCTGACTTGGTATTTTTATATTCTGATATGCTCTTGTGTGTGTGTTTGCTACAATATTGAAAAAGTTAACTACACTCTAGAAGTAAATGTTTATGAAGAAGTAAAATTCTTCATGTCATATGCACTCAATAGATTAACTAAAAATTATCTGATTGTAAAATACAAACACAATAAATATTATATTAGTATTAAGCTATGGCTAGAAAATGTTGACAGCTTTTAGATTGCTATTCAGATGAAGCGAAATTATACACATAAAAGGAAAATAAACTAATATGTGATTAGCAGTCTGTGATGAACTGGACATTTATTCGAAATCACCTTTGGCCAAAGTGTGTGTGTGTGTGTGTGTGTGTGTGTGTGTGTGTGTGTGCTGTGGAGGAAGATTTTGTGTTTCGATTTCCTTAATCTTTAGCATATATTTTCTTGGGCAAGCTGTTGTGATTTGGGTCATAAGTACTGAATAGTGAGCCTGCCCTGCAAGACATTTAATGTTATTTTTAGCAATAACCCTTGAAGATTTAGTTTCAAATCGAGAAGCTTTGTAATAATTAGCAAGGAGTTGTTATACAGTATGAATTGTATTTTGGTGGTTATTCTTTGTCCTACTGAGAAATGCTTACTGAAAGATGCATTGAATCATAAAAAATACAAATGGATATATATTTGTTGTGTGATTTGACGTTTGTTCAAAGTCCATTACTTGCTGGTCCTGGCTCCCTCACTGAGGTATATGTACATAGTATATTAACAGAGAGCTGAGAAGGTCATGTATTTTGAACTTCTATCAATTATTACTACTTTAAAAGTGTCATAAAATATGACCCATGGAAATTTTTAGTTTTAACTTTAAAAATAACATTTATTTACATCAGTACTGAGAACACTTATTTCAAATTCTTTATTAATAGTTGCCCAGATCTATCATCAGTTATTTGTAACAATTAAAAGCACTAGAAAATAAGTAGAAATTCTAATATAACTCAAAAGAATATAAACCAGAGACTCAGGCCAGGGAGATGGCTCAAAAAAATAAATAAATAAATAAATAAAATAAACCAGAGACTCAAATATGAGGAAAATAAGTCTCTGGGTAAATCACAGGGAAATATGTACTTCTGGAAAAACCTACAACTACAGTATGAAAACAGAAAGCATTCAGAAAGAAGAAGCATGAAAGTCATGCTGCAGAGGTTGAAAGTACTTCTGAGGCACTGTTAGTGGTACAAAGAAGAGATGACTCAGTTTATCCCAAATTGTGACTAGTTTAGGGAGAAACAAGCTATCAGAACTCCCCATTGCCTATAGTTATTGCTATGAAGGTGCTAGTAAAATAACATCTACATCCTACTAGAGGGAAGCTTACTGGTAATTTGTCTGGATACTAAAACTATTTTTTGACACTTTACCATGAAGTGCTCTTCACGTGAAAGCATAAAACAACATTGAAGCACAAGGTACAGTTTTGTGTTTCAATAAAAATGTAATCAAACGGGATGTGGTGATACATGCTATAATCCCAGCACTCTGGAGCCTGAAGCAGGAGGATACTTATGCGTTTGAAGCAAGCGTGGGTTACACAGTGAGTTCAAGGCCAGTCTGAACTGCACAGTGAGACCCCTGCTCAAAAAACAAGACAGGAAGAGAAGGAGGAGGAGAAGGAAGAGAAGTAAATCTCATTTAAGACCGTGATTCTGTTCACTGGACACACACACACACACACACACACACACACACACTCCTTCCCTTTGGATCACCAAAAAATGATCCTCCTGTATTAGGTCTCACTTAGAAGCATTAAAAAACTCTAGGAGAGATTTTAGCAGTGGATGTTGTTAGCAGACTGCTGCACCCCTACAGGCACAGGCTCAGAGTAGCTCCAGGCACAGCAGGTTCCCTCCGACTCTCCCTTTGCTACTGGGCTGGCCTTGAAATAAAGGTCTGCTGCACTGAGACAGTGCAAGTGTTGACATAATTTATCCCAGTTGACCTAATCCAGAGCTTTTTTATTAACCTCAGATGTTTACATTTTTCTAATTTTAATAAGTTATAATTAATCTAGTAAACTTATTCTTAAATGTGTTTGGCTGTTGCAGGGTCTCATTACTCAGCTCAGACTTATGGTGATCCTCATGCTTTCAGCCTCCACAACTCTGGGATCACAGGCATGTGGTATTATGCCCAGACTGTGGCCAGCTCAGTCCACCCTAGGTCCAGTGTTTGGTCCTGTGTTTGCCTAAGCTTGCCTGAGCAAGTACTTTAATCTGCTGGGCTATCTTGCTGGCCCAGTAAACTTTTATTTGTATGATTTTTATAGACATGATTTCAAAATCATTCAATACTTGTTAGATTTTCAATGGACTTTGAATATTGAGGACTTTTTCTTCATAAACACATTTTTCACTAGGGAAGGACACAAATTCTGCTAGAATGTCCTTAAGAATGATAATATAGATATGTTCTCTCTCTTTGTTTATGTAACACAGTATATCCATAGGTACATACAACTAAATCCCCCATGATACTTAAGGAAGCTTAAACATTTTTACTATGCCCTGTACACAGAATGCCAGTGTTTCCATTTATTATTTGTGGAAATGCCCACTGAAAAGAAACACAATTTCCTTAGGGCTAGGCTTTCTTTTTTAGGCATGCACAATGAGTCGGCACGAGTTCACTGATTTTTCTAACTGAATGCTAGTGAAAGTGATTAATGTTTAAAGCCACAATTTTAAAATGTCACTGATATCATTGCCTCAAAGTACATTTGGAAAAGGGCATAAGGAGGTGACAAGAAGTTCAGTAACCTAGACCTTGGAAACCTAGTCAGCTTTCAATTCTCTCACTTAAGTGACAAATGTAAGTATCATTGTAGGAGGAGTATGTAGCTATCTGTGGAAATGTTAAAACCTACAGAAGAGTAACAGAAGAGAAAAAAGAATGATAATGTTTATCCTCACATTTCATCTTGAGGGAACACACAGTGAGTTTTCTTAGGAAAGACATTTACAAAAATGAAATTCTGATTTCTTAGTGTAAATAACAAAAGACAACCAACTATTATAAATCTCAAGTCAGTTCAATTGATTAATATTTTCATTGATATTTATCCTTTTCTACTGGATAACACATTACAATGAAATAATGCCCTACCAACCTAGTGGCAGTACTGTCTTACAGAACATAATTCTAGATTTTATAAATTATCTTATGACAGCCTAGACTTTTAAAGCCTTTATATTTACTTCCCTAGTTATGTTAGAACTTAAACAGGGAAAACCATTTTCTCTGCTCATCTTTCCTACCTAAGTAGCACATCTTCTAATTTATCAATAAACATTTAAACTCAATAAATTGAATTCTTCAATTGGATCAAAATTTTCCTTTTTTATATTCTACTGGAATTCCAACCTAACCATATCATTGTTTTAGTTGGTTAGTCTCATCATGTTGATTCTAATAACTGTTTCATAAGTTAGTAAACATTAGTTAGCTTTTTCTTGCATTTGTTTATGCAGGAGATTGAATACAGGATCTTGCACATGCTAGAAAAGTGCTTTATGATCAACAGCATCCCCACCCACTCCAGGTCACCCACTTTTTAAGACATCATTTTGACACAGTGTTTCACTACAGACCCAGGCTGGCCTGGAGCTTGTAGTCAACCTGCTTGACTCGAGGTAACCGATATTAAAGGAATGTTCCACAGTGATTTATTAAATAAAAATATCGAAAAGTTTTCAATTATCATGAAACACTCAAGGTACTAAAAGTAATATTTATTACTATAATGAATAATAAATTCTACCTAAAAGATCATTGTATAAGTGGACTACTAAGACAAATCATATCGTGGGGACCCTAGTATGTTTGGTTATTAAAATGACAGGAGAATGGGCAGGTCAAATAGTTCAGTGGATTAAAGTGCCTACAAGCAGGTGCAGGGTTGGAGTTCGGTCCTGGGGGCACCCTGAGACAGCAATTTAGACTGGGAGTGGTGGTGCGCCCCCATAATCCCAGCTCTTGGGAGGCTGTAAACAGGAGGATCACTTCAAGTCCGATCTAGTAGTGAGACCCTGAACACACTATAGACCCTTCCCTAAAATACAAAAATAAATAAATAAATAAAAATAAATAAAAAAATAAAAATA
>NW_004524701.1:1247404-1280539 GCF_000260255.1 Octodon degus | reverse complement strand
AGCTCTTGGGAGGCTTTTAACAGCTGGATCACTATGAGTCCGATTTAGTAGTAAGACCCTGAACACCCTGTAGACCCTTCCCTAAAATACAAAAATAAATAAATAAATAAAAATAAATAAAAAAATAAAAATAAATAAAATAAAATAATAGGAGGAATGGAAAAATGCTTTCTTTTTTGTTTTGTTTTGGTTTTTTTGGGTGGCCATCTGTTTTTTTTCTTTTCTTCCTTTGCTGCCTAATTTGCTTCTATCATTAGACTGCATACATTAATAGCATAAGAAGAGCATGTATCCTACATACTCCTATGGACTCAATCCTATAATGTAAATAAGACAAAAGAAACTACTTCATCTAAGAAGCTGAGTTTCATTTAACAGAACTTAGCAAAAAAGGGGTGGGGAATCAAATCCTGTCAAGAAGACAAGCAATGAGTCAGGACAGACCATCTGTCATTGGCAGGAACTTTAGAACTTCTGCATCTTCAGAAAAGCCTGACAATTTATCACCATGTCTTCCCATCATTCGTTCTCAAATCCTCACATGTGCTAAATATAAGAAGCCCAGAAATCAACCATGCTGCCAGAGCATGTTTCTCACTGCTAATAAATATGGAACCACTCCTACAAGCACAGAAGACAATTTAATCAACTAAACAACAACAGCAGCACACTGTTTTTCACTGAACCTTGTGGCTCAAGTAAATTAAGCTCATTCTCTTTCCAACTAGACACTAAGTATTGCACATTGACCCCGAGGCTTCAGTGCTCTGGATACCTGTACCAGAAAAGAGATCATCACTTGTGTCCCTACTCCTACCTGTCCCAAATTGTCAGTTATAAATCAGCAAGTAGCAGTCCCAGGGAGAAGACAGGAGAGTTTATTCTGGAAGGAGTGGTTGGTGAAGTATTAAAGAGCCATTATGCTGTCTTACTGGCTCCTCACCTATAGGAACAGGGCAACTTGTGTCAGCATTTCTAGACCTGCATTTGGTGGGACGCTACTTCTCCCGCAAGTAAGAAATATTCCGAGGGCAAATACATTTACAGATGCTTGGTTAAGCAAAGTGGAATACACATCATTACTGCAGTGCAAAAATAATAACATTATGATGAGAATTTAATAAGATAATGGCACATGGCAAACTTAATAAATATCAGCTTCTCATATTTTAACTCATTCTTTGAGGGCCTCAAGGAAAAGATACTTGGAATGTGAGTGGATAAACACTCCAAATGACATGGATCTCATCAGTAGAGCAATGGTTTTGAGAAATAATTTCTCTGGCCAGGCATGGCGGTGCATGCCTGTAATCCCAGCACTTGGGAGGCTGAGGCAGAAAACCATTCTTCCCCACAGCAAGTCCCACACGATTAGAACATCTGGGGCATTGTAAACGAGACTTGGTGTTAATTTAGCATTTCCAAAGGCTCTAAAATTGTACTAAAATGTCATGAGTTTTTTTTTTTTTTTTTTTTTTTTTTTTTTTTTTTTTTTTTACAATTTAAACTTAAGGTCCTACAATAATTTGAGACAGAGAAAAACCAACAGAGAAAATATTTCCTTCTGCCTCAGCCTCCCAAATGCTGGTATCAAAGACATGTGCCACCATGCCTGTCCAGAGAAAATATTTCTCAAAACAAAAAGTAAATCATTATATGTTATGTAAGACTAATCTAATAAGCAGCATACGCTTCTTATTTCTGTTTAATTTTCCTGCCTTTCTAATTTAACAAAACATTATATTCCCTTCAATTAAAAAATAGAAAAAATAAAGAAATATGTAGAATGAAGTATACAGAACAGAATAGGTTTTAATCAAAGGGTTGAGGGCCGGCCAAATAGCTCAGTGGGTTGAAGTGCCTGCAAGCAGGCGCAGAGGCCAGCGGTTCGATCCCTGGGCCTGCAGTACCGGCCCGCCCCCGGGGCATGCTGAGATGGTGAGTGCGACTGGTTGTGGTGGGATCCCAGCTCTTGGGAGGCTTTTAACAGCTGGATCACTATGAGTCCGATTTAGTAGTAAGACCCTGAACACCCTGTAGACCCTTCCCTAAAATACAAAAAAAAAAAAAAAAAAAAAAAAAATAGGGTTCAAAGATTTATAGTACACACTGCATCCAGTTACCTGAATGTCACATATAGCCAAACTGAACTACCACAGACTGGTTTTAAAAAAGCAATTCAGTTAAATACTATTAATATGAAATTGGTGACAACACAAATCTCTGCCATTCTTAAGGGACAATAAATGTGCACTTAACTTTGGTTTCATTTCGCTCCTTGTTTTAACTAACTCCTCTCATTGTTTTGCTCACTAGAACAGAAACCACAGCTCAGGAGCACCGTGCAGTCCAACCCTACAGTGCATTTTTCAATCGCAAGCATGTCAGCAGGTGGCGGCAGTCATCCCTCCCAGTGGTACTGGGCCGCAGGAGGGATAGTCCAAGGAAGCGGCTGTTGGCACTCCCCTCACGCTCAGCATGGATCCCCAACGCTCTTCTGTTCTTGTACAAGCAGCCACTATCTGCCATCCCATTCTGCACCTTTTTCTTTAGAATCTCTGCTCTGGTCTTCCAGCTGGAAGACCACAAATACACTTGCATCCAAATCCTCTTGCTGCTCCTGCCAAAGTTATTTCATAAACGGATATGCTAGATGTATTATTACTGCTGTGCAGTTGGGTCTTCCCACAGCCCCGCAGAGATGGCAGTGCGCCACCGCGGAGACTGGCCAGCACAGCGCCACTGGCTGTGTTCCTTAAACTCTAGGATGGGCGGCAAGGGAGACGTAGAGCCTCCGTGCTCGTCAGAGGAGGAAGACCTAGCTTCCTGGGTCCTGTACTACCAAACAGATTGGACATTGATTAAAAGCAAATTCATGACTTCTGTCCTTTGCCTGATGACAGTATACAGACTATTGCCAGTACAAGAGGCTATTATGTTATTATTTGTAACCATTTTTGTAGTTTTTGCTGAACTTGAACTATTTTGGAAGTTTGATAGTGATGAAAGTGATTAGGCCAAAATAATTTTTAAGTGTGTTTGTTGCCTATTTTAACATATTCTAATATCTTTTGTGTCTTTTGGAATAAGTAGGAAGCATCATTAAAATATTTTATTTTGTTAATAAGATAATATCCCTTGGCAGAGTAAATTAATTCTTCAGTATGACTGGGGAAACGATGAGTAAGTCCTTAGTTGGATTTTAACTGAGACTTGAAATAATGATTTGTGGGGCCAGTGAGATAGCTCAGTGGTCTGAAGTGCCTGTTTAGGCAAGTTTATGCAGGCACGGGGGACTGTGATTCCATCCCCGACACCACATGCTGTGTTAGCCCTGCCTTCAGAGGGCCTGAGCCAGCCAAAACAAAGAAAAGAAATAATGATTTTGGGGGGTACAGGTATTTAAATACTAGGATTTAGGAACAATGACTTTGCTACTGTGAAGCAAATGAAGGAAAAAGAAGGCTCTCCAAGGGAAACCTATTGGTCCTGTCTAGCCGCAACCTGCAGGCCGGTCACAGCCCACATGCTCACACCTTTGCTTTGCTGCTTTTCTTTACTTCTCCATCCAGACCCCGAAAAGGGGTTTCTCATAACTGAGACACCAAATCAAATGTCAGATCCTTTCCTATCCTATGTCCCTACACCGGAGGCTTTGTCCCTGTCCCTGTGGTTACCTGAGGCTCTGAAGGACCCTTAACCCCAGGATTTACAAAATTATTTTGAATTATATAAGTAGCTGGAGGGTTGCGTTGCCTTTTACCCCCTTTTCTTTTCTGATCAGCTCTCTGGGTTTCGGGCTGGTCCTCCCCACAGATCAGCCTTTGCCTGCTTGGCCACTACGCTGCTCATCATCAGCAACACATGGAACCCCTTCCGGTCTTTCACTTGGGGCTCTGCATGAATTATACTCATCAAGCAAAACACCTGTAGTCACACGCTCCGCTCCCCACTTTCCGTGCCCTCCTGCCACTCCCTGTTGCCATATCCTGTAGTGTTTACTACCCTAGAACACACAAACACACACACACACACACCATACACATTTACTGCTCTTCTTTTTTTTTTTTTTTTCCTCTGAGTTCTAAGATATAAGTTCACCAGATTTAATTTTGGTCACTGTTTATTTCCCTTCTCATTGTGAGAACATATATACTAAACTTTCAGTAAAATGTATTGCCAAGGACAAAACAGAATCTCACTGCATGTTGTACCTGGGAAAAAAGAGAATCCTATTTATATATCTGTGGATATCCTTCCTCTACCTAGTGTGAGAGACAGCTTAGCTATTTAGCTCATGCATGAGCAGCCAGCAAGGGATAGAGCTGAAGATGGAATCCTACAAAGAAAACAGCGAGGACACTGGATTAAGAGTTAAGACGAAATACGAGTTAATCCAAGTCCTACACATGGCTCAACTTAGAAAGCTAAAAACAAACACAAGAAAAGTTAGTTGAGATAAGGCTAGGCAGAAAGGCATTTGCAGAAAAGAATTCCTTTTCAGGTGGAAAGGAATGCAACCGTTTCTTACATCCAATGCCTGAGTTCAGAGAAATTTACAAATGCAGAACTAAGTTCCTTTCAACCTTGTTATCTGTTTTTTTATTGTATTTAGTAGAAGGTCTACAGGGTCTCACTACATAGATCGGACTCATAGTGATTCTCCTGTTTTCAGCCTCCCAAGCACTAGGATTACAGGCATGTGCCACCATGCCCAGTCAATTGCTGTCTCAGTGTGCCCTGGGGGCAGGGCTGGCACGGCACACTGGGGACTGATCCTGGTCCCTGTGTCTGCCTAAGCAGGAGCTTTAATCTGAGCTGTCTGGCCAGCCTATAAACTTGGTATCTTTTAAATCTGCACATGATTTTCATTCTTTAGTTTTGTAAGACATTGGCCTTGGTTTTATGTGGCTTATATGCAGCTAGTTGTTTCACTAGTACTAAGCCATTGAGTATACTTCTATGGAAGAAAGACAATAGATGAAATTTAATTTCAAGATAATAAATTCTGATAAAATTAATAAATTTGCATTGTCTTAATTAAGGCTTATTTTATTTCTTACATGGTGATGATGGAGAGTAGTATTAACTTTAAAATCTCCAAGCCATGGGGGGCCGGCTGGTTAGCTCTGTCGTTTAAGCACCTGCTCATGCAAATGCAGTCAGGCTCAGTATACCATGGTTCAATCCCCACCTCTACCTGCCTTAGCAGACCTGCCCGTAAGGCAGCCTGAGCCAGCTCCCCGCCCCAAAAAAAAAGATCCTTCTAAAATCTGAAGCCCAATTACTTCAGGACTTAAGAGTGTCCATGGTGATAGAAAAAGAACAAGAAATTTGAGTAGGAGGGTCTGACTTCAAAAGCTGAGCTTCTTACTGGAAATCATCTGAATAATACTTTCTTTAAGGATGCCTGTGAAGGAACAGATGGCTCCTATATCTGAAGCATGTGGGACACACTGAGCTCAAAAGTCACTCAAATTACTATGGTGCTTTTTACAGTACTCATGAATGGCATGACTGAAATTATTTTATTAAGTAAATATTTACTGAATGCTGTTTATAGTATATTCATAATAATAATGTAACCTGTATTTAACATGCCAGATGCTAAGTAATTTTTATATCATGTATCTATGTATCTATCTATTCTAGTGATTAAATCTTAGATAGATAGGTACAGAGATAGAGATGTAATGTAATCTGCACAGTATCTTTATTATGTAAGCTCAACAATTACATATACTCTTCGCATGAGGGACAAAAAACATTAAGGAACTCACTCACATCATAAAGGTTAGGGTGGCTGGAAGGCAGAAACAGTACATATTTGTTACACCAAATGCACTCATAACCCTTCTCTGAAACTTCCAGAAACCAAAATCCATTTTTCAAAATTAGGATAATCATGGTTTGTTTTAGTTACTTTTCTCATGCCTGAGATAAGATACTCAACACTCCAAGTTATAGGGTAAAAGGTTTATTTAGTTAATATTTTGCAGAAGTTTCAGTCCACAATTGGCCGACTCCAAGGCAGAATGGCTTCTCAGAGGATAAGCAATTTATGGTGGTACAAGATAGCAAAAGTGACAAAGAACATTTATAGCTTTTTCTGCCTGATTTACCTTGTCCTAGATTCTTAGGGGATAGCAATTTCACCCTTAATCTTAGTATCCTTGAGCCTAGCATTACACTATAAATCAATTCCTGTGTCACACATTCTAGATCCACCACCTCTGTAAAAGCTTCACCTCATCAGGCTTTGGGGGGACCTCCAGCCATAAGCTATAACATTTCACTCCTAACCCCCTTGAAAGATTCATACATATCTTTTATACAAAAGGACCTTAGACCATTTCTACAAGTTGCCAAAATCCTAACAGTTTTAGCACTGCTTAAAGGTCCATGTCCCAAGTCTGTGCTCAGATTTAAGGAAAAATCTTTCCTGGGAGTCTCTTTACAAAAAAAAAAAGTTGAACACTTCCAACATTCAATGGTACAAGATAGTTATTTCCAACAGGGAAAACATTAAATCTCATGGTTATGCTTCTGGCATCCCCAGCAGTCTGTGGAAAGTTGTGAATTAAAAAATTGTTGGGTGGCTTCACCCCTACAGTACTTATAGGATTGTCCTGTAGGGTTGTACTATACTTTTGGGTTGTACTTATATAGGTTGTAGTTCCTATGACTTCTCTCCTGGGCTGACTCTGCTATCTTATTACAGCTTTCCTTGAACAATCCACATTCTGGGCTTTTCCAAACTTTTTGGGTCTCCCCTTCACATTCAGCTTCATACTCATAACTTCACATATTGCCCTCTCAGGGGCACACTGAATGGCCTCCAAGGCCTTCTTCTGAAGTCTGAGTGAAAGCCTTCTTGACCCCATAACTCTTGGATTCTGCATGCTTCTACAACTAGCATCAAGTGGATGAAGCCAAGGTCTGCTGCCACCCAGAGCATCCTTCTCTCCTGGGTATAGGACTCAAGTACTTGGATCTCTGAGGATTCTAAACCAAATCCCAAGGAACAAATTTTCTAGGCTACTGTCATTCTGGAACATCATGCTCTGTATCTTTTTTTCTCAAAACAAAGTATTTCACTTTTGTAACTTTGAGGCTGAAAATGGTGAAGTGTTAGTGATTTTTGTGATACTCTCAGGCCATCTTTCCATTCTCTGGTTCTTTCTCAGCAATCAAGGTGTCCCCTGTTCTCTGAAGTCCACAGTTTTACTGGAGCTTCCTTTCTAGCCAAATTGAAAACATTTTAAATCATTCTGGTGGGCTACTTGCTCTTGATTCTCAACATAAATCTAGGCAAAAGCTCTCAAAAATAGCCATACCAGTGCCTTAACATCAGACTGCCTTGAAATTTCTTCTGGCAGAACAATTAGTCCACTGCCTTTAAATAATTTCAATCTTAGGCAAAGTCTCTGCTCATGAACAAAATGCAGATAAACTTTCAGTCAAGACATAATATACATCATGTAAAGTCTAATAACAAATGCAGTCCTTCTCAGTAGAAACTTCCTGATCCTGGCAGAATTTATATCTGTACTCTGGTCTGAGCTTTGACAAGCACCTCCCATCAAGTACAGCATCAGCCACTCCAGCTCTACTTATTAGGCCAGCATCTCCAAATCTTTCCTTACTCTTCTCCTTCCCATAAGCCAGCTCCAATGGATCTTGAGCCACACGGTCAGATACAGTCACAACAATGGCCTCACTTCTATGGTACCAAATTCTGTGTTAATTACTTTTCTCATCATTGAGACAAAATACCCAACACCCAAAGTTAAAGGAGGAAAGGTTTACTGAAGCCACAGTTTGTAGAAGCATCAGGTCATAATTGACTAACTCCAAGGCAGGATGCTTTATCAGAGGAAAAGCAGTTCATGGTGATAGAAGACAGAAGAAGCAACAAAGAATGACCACAGCCCGCTCTTCTTCTTTTATCTACCTAAGCTACTTCGGAGCAGTATCACTCACACTATTAATCCTAGTGCCCTTGAGCCTCGCATTACACTATGAACCAAGCCCAGCCTCACACTGTAGATCCGCCACATCTGCAAAGCCCCACCTATAACTGCATGAGGCTTTGGGGGACGTGTGGCACAAACCATAAATTATGGACAGCTAAGTTAGACAGAAATAATCTCCCCAGTCTGACAGGGCTAAGCCCTCCAAGAGTCAGTGTAGAAGATGATAATATATTACAACTGTGGGTGAAGGCCCATTGGTTGAAGGTCAGGCCTCAAAACAAAGATATAATGATTATACCTACATAATTCCCCAGAGTAAACAATAATTATTGATATTCCACTTTTTTACTTCTAAAAATTATTTGTTTGTTTATTTGGTACAGGGTCTTTCTACTCAGCTCCTAAAAATCATGATCCTTCTGTCTCAGCTTCCCCAGCACTGGGATTACAGGTGTGGCTTGGTTCATGGCATGCAGTACCAGGGATCAAACAACTCAGGTTCTTGCACTTTTCCAGGCAGGTGCTTACACAGCCAAGCTATCTCCCCAGCCCAATGATTAATATTCTAAATAGGTATCAATCACCTGTTGGATCAATATTACCTAAGCAAATAGTCTTATAATCGTATTGGTTGATCATAGTTTTGTCCTCCCTTATACCTGCCTTCTGATTCTGCTCTATTAAAATTCCTTTGAGAAGAAAGCTCATAGGAAACCTGTAGAAAGAAAGATGTAAGAACTGAACAAACCTGTTAAAAACTGGACTTAGTAATTTTAGAGTGTTTCACTCAATGTCATCACAGAATACACTTTCCAGTCTCCCATTTGTCTCTCTCAAACAGAAGCTATCTTTACCTAAATAAATGTGTCCTGCTCTTAATCTCTCTCATTCCTTAAAATTTATTTTGGGGAACACAAACTCAACATATGGGACAAACAGTATTTTGGGAGTTATATTTCTGCTATATTATTGGACATCTTTATATCATTCCTATATTAATAACACAGTTAATCTGAATGTTGCCGAAGATTTTGTGGGATATACTAGAGTTTTAAATATTTACACTCTGCTGTGTTAACTTACATACATCTATGAGATGAGTATTGTACCGTAGAAGAATTTGAAAAATGCTGTACATAGCATACACTATTTTAATCATGACCATTTTATCTTGAAATACTAACTGGTACAGTTGTGTATGTGAAGTACATAATGCTTAACTAGAAAAATTGTTACGTATGTTACTGCCTTAATGAAGCATTGCACTGTTACCACAGGAAGAAGATAAAAAATGCTTCTAAAGGAAAAAATGGACAGTGATTCTTAGGTATTGTGCCAATAATACAGCTAAATATCTAGTATCTGCAGTTAGACAGCTAACTAGTTTACTACTGTTTACTACTAGTTTTCTACAAGGAAGAAGTCTTTATGTACCGTAATTTTATCCAATACTGTAATGATTCATTGAAGAAGCTACTAGGTAAATTATTTATTAATCATTAAGACTTTCCTAGATCAATATTTCTGTGATTTTTAGGCTTGTCCACTATTACATAGGAACTTGGATTCCTAGAATTTGGGGAGTTGTATATAACATTTTGGTGATTTTAGAAACTGACACTTCAAACAGAAAAGTTTCACAAGTTTTCATTGGTTTTGGTACACAAACAATTCAAAAGAAGAAAACTAGAGGAACACAACATGCAAGCTCTAATGGTCATCTTACTAAACTACCTGAATTTGTCCTCTTTAAAAGCATTTCTGTGTACTGCAAGTATGCCCTTTAGGAAGTGTGACCTTTGAAACTTACTGAATGAAAAGAAGACATTCAACCATTCTGGACTTTCTAAATCCTTTCAATAGTTTCTTCTATATAAAGCAGCCCTGAAGCCTATTGTAAATGGTGCTTTAATCGTGTTGGACTTGACATCAATGGACTATTTCCACAATTCTGGGCAACTGCCTCTTCTTTCTGTGCTATTTCACTATGATGAAGTAGAAACCACCTTTTCCATCCATTGACAAACTACCTTATGGTGTTAGAACTGTGTTTAGTAACAAAATGTCAGTTGAAACTGAGGCACCAACTGCTAACTGCTCAAACAAAATGTCACTTACAGAAGAGAATCACCGTGTTGGACACAGCTGCCCATGCTATACAGCCAAGGCAAACATATTCAGGACCGGCTGACATATGTAAGTGATCATGAACCTCTTGGGAAATTCTTTGTATTTTAGTTTTTAATTTTTTTGCACATTTGCTTCTCTGTGCTTATAAGTGCTTAACAAAAGTTATACTAAATGCCATTTATACATGCATTGCTGCACCTTTCCTACACATGGAACTCAACTGTGCTATTCTGTATTATTTTGCTTTTAACCTTTTTTTTTAATGTCACAGCTAATTTATGGCTTCCAGCCCTTATGGGGTGATTTATTGTTGAGCAACTTTTTCTATAGATTATTTTTCTTTAGTTAATTTTGTGCCTCCTTCATTCTCTACGGCCATTGGTGGTATTCACCCTTTAACAACTTCCTGGTTCATCTTCCTGAGGTAGGACAGAAGAAATAACAACTATGTAGAATGAAGACAAGGAAAATTTCAATTTTAGAAGTGAAAACTACATTATCAGGCAGTCCGGTTTGTTTGTTTCCTGCTCATTTATTCATTTCCCTTTCTCCTTTCCCAGAGCACAGTAAGTGTGGAAAATTCCCTTTCCCCTACAAATTGATGAACCATTGGCTCTCTCACTTTTAAATACTAGGCCATGTTTGCCCTGTACTTTAGGATTCCACCCCCATACAAATGAATCTTACGAGGGATGGACCATCCTCTCCCATGCACGAGGTGACACTAGACTACAGATTATCAAAGACTAAGTATGGTGGTACAGGCCTATAATCCCAGCACTTGGGAGGCTGAAAGCAGAACGATCACTACGAGTCCAATCTTTGTAGTGAGATCCTGTAGACACTGTATTAAATAAATAAATAAATAAATATTAAAATATGGATTATCAAATTCCCCAGATTTCCACTTCCCCAAAACCAGAATATTCTCAGTTCTCATTGTAGTGCATCTTATTGCTCTGAGCTTTTGCTCTCTGCTTTTCACTGTACCCTAAAATCTCTTCAAAATAAACCTTTTCTGTGCCTCTTACTGATTTGTCTTGAAAATTCTGTTACTGAAACTGGAGTCAGCATTTCTGCAAACATTCTACCTTGAGGAACATCTCCGATCCAGCCAAGTAATACTATTGGGATCACTAATAACATTCTCGAAACCCTGTACTGCAGTTTGTAGATCCTTTGTCAGTGTCAGCCATGTGGATGAGTCACAGCCATTGTTTGACCAATTTGATCTCTGTGAAAGCCTAAGAGAATGGTTTCTCTCCATATGACTCTCCTTAGGCACAATCTACATCATCACTCACTCTCTTCTTTAGTCACATAATCTCCTTGATCAGAAAATTTGGAACATCACTGAGTTACAGGATGTTACAGTACAGGTTATCTTATGTCCTGAGTCCTAACTGACCTTGAAAGTCTAGGGCCAAAATGTTGGCTGTCCTTGCAGCCCTTCTTTTTCTCTAATTTTTGGTCTGCAAACTTAAGTTGTTAACCCTCCAAAAGAGAAGGGTAAATCCTGAGGGGATTTGACTAACCTTGCCCAATAAAAAATTTACATTTCTTGTTATATAGGTCTTGCTTTATCTTGCTCTTAACCATCCAGCAGAAAATTATAAAAACAAGGTATAAAAAGTAAAGCCATATTAATATGCTGAGCTGTAAAAGGCTCAAGTCAACAACTTCTGACATTGACAGTATTACAGAAAACCTACTGCTATTGTGGACTACTGGACTATATTGGAACATTTTGCTGAATTCATGCACCTACAATATTTAAATGGCAACAGAATACCCATCTCTGACAAAACTAAACAAAAAAAAAGGAATATAAATAAAGGATCATTTTGTATCTGTATGTACAAAATAGTTAGGATGGATTTACAGCTACTTTCTCTTAATTCAATGAGAAGAAAGATTTGTACTAATAGTGTTTGGACAGGATATCATGTCTGCATCTTGTACTATGAATAACCATGATGAAGACAACAATATGCAATGTATTAATTATTGAAACTGTCCTACTAATCAGTTTTGAAACCGTCTCTTTGCTATTTGTTTCTCAATAAAATTAATAAAAAATAAATTTAATTTGTTAGCAATAAAAAAGCCAAACTAATAAAATTATTCCCTAAAATATAAATATAAAATGAATAAACTCAAAAGGCAAACACTTTCATGCCTTCTAATTTCTGCTACTCCAAGACTAACAATAAAGTGCAGCACACTTAGAGAATGGTAGCTAACATATTGGGCATATGCTATTTGACAGAGCTATGATAAAGTTTTCAGGACCCCAAACTAAGAATCCTTTGCAGGCAGATATTCTCTTGTTTTGCAAATGAATGCAGGACATTCTGTCTTTATTCCTCTTACCGTAGTATCAACTGGGGAGCTCTTTCCAGCTCACAAGGGGATCATAGCCTTACATACTCAAGACTCACACAGAACTTTCCAGCAGACCAGACTTTACAATAGCCTCAAATATTGCCATGAATTTCTCTCTCTCTCTCTCTCTCTCTCTCTCTCTCTCTCTCTCTCTCTCTCTGTCTCTGGATCTCTGTCTGTCTGTCTCTCTGTTTGTCTGTGTCTTTCCCCTTTCTGTCTCATTTTTTTTATCATTCGGGCTTCTATCTATAACCCCCACCTCTCTTCATTTGGCTGGGTCTGAGAGCCTTCCAGGACTCCACAGAGACATTATTGTCCTTATCATTACCTCTAGGAAGTTTTTCATGATTGCAATTCTCTGATAGTTGTGAATGAACGTACCAGCATCAGGGGATCACATAAAATTGTACTTTAGCTATCTTATCACTTATGTAGATGTTCCACTACACTAACAGCTCATGAGAAAAGGATCGTGGCTCATCTTTTTTTTTTTTTTAATTCTTTTTATTCCCAATAACTCACTCAGGACCTGATTCAGGCATTAAGTATTTGATGGCTGGATGAAAGTGACGGTGTCATTAGAAGGTCATAGTGCATGCCCCTATGTCAATGTGAACTGTGCCTCAAGTCAATGTGACAACACTTCTTTGGGTGTCCTACAGTATCCCATGAGCCTACTGTACCTCAAGAGCTTGTGTCTTTTATCTGGCTTGTTCAGAAAAAGAGTAAAATTGTTATAGACAGCTAAGTTAGATAGAAATACTATACAATCACACAGGGCTAGCTCCTCCAGGGAGTCAGTGTATAAGACAAGAGCACATCACTGCAGTGGCTGGAGGCCCGTTCCTTGAAGGCCATGCTTCAAGATAAAGATGGCATGACTAGACCTGCATATCAGTCAGAAGGATAAACAATGTACTATAATCAATATTGCCTGATCCAAAAAGTCTAGATAGGCATCAGTGACCGCAGAAGGTTACCAGTACACACTGATTCATCCCCTCCAAAAACGGTCCTTATTCTTTCCATGTTCCCTTGCTGTGACTCACTTCCTCACTGGATCAATACTACCTAAGCAGCTAAATTTGTAAACTCATTCGTTGATCAAAGTTTTGTTCCACATTGTATTCACTTCGTGGTTTTGTACCCACCTCATGATTTTGCTCTATAATACGTTCTGTGAGATGTGGATTCCTTTGCAACACACTTGGGACCTCCTTGTCTCTCTCAGGAGCTGTTTTTCTCCCTCAGTAAAATTTTCTCCTCTTAATCTCTTTTGTTCCTTAGAATTCATCCTTCAACATCAGGGAGCATGAACTCAGCATTTCAGACATCTCGCAGATTGAGTTATACTACTTCCCCTATATCATTTGGAGGTCCTATTTCAACATTAGAATTGCTGACAGTCAATTTTCAACCAATCTGAACAGAAGAAAGTGAATACATGTTTTACCATTCCCAGCAGGGAGTATGATTCTAAAACTAGATAAGGCCTGGAGTCATCTGACATTCCTTTAAAAACAAAGTACTTAAGCTGTCCATAGGGGAAAGCCTACAGAATAAAAGCAAGGATGGTTTGAAACTGGCTTTTTAAGAATGGAAGTCAGCATTT
The DNA here is from genome assembly GCF_000260255.1 of Octodon degus. Taxonomy (NCBI): domain Eukaryota; kingdom Metazoa; phylum Chordata; class Mammalia; order Rodentia; family Octodontidae; genus Octodon; species Octodon degus. Next base: position 1,266,436 of record NW_004524701.1, on the reverse strand, counting down.
CCAGCCAATGACCTGCTGTGGCAAGCTCTCCTCACCCCCGCCCCCACACACATGCACACACATCTCCCTTCCAGAAGGCAACACAACAGTATGAAGAGGCAGGATTGCTGGTTACGCTAAGCAAAAGAACCCTGAAGTTACTTTCTTAGAATCAAAGGAAAAAGCAGCTTCCCTTTTCCCTTCCTCTTCTCATAAATTCACTCCCTCCTGCTGATTCAAGGAATCAGATCAAGTTTCTTCTCCAGTTCTTGGCCATCTTGCTGCGTGACTGCACAGTGAAGCCTTTTCCTTTTTAACAGAAACCTCATATGCTCACATTGGTTTCTGTGTGAATTAGTCAGGAAGACCGTTCTGGATATCAGTTCTGAAGGACATTACAGTTTCTCGGAAGTTATGCAGCAGGATATGTCTGCTGACAGCTAGACATTTGTCACTGGCTTTTCTCCTGACCATCTCTAATGCTGGCAGTTTCCTCACTCATGCTTCCTGGAAACACTGTCCTTCTAGTCACATTCAAGTCCTTGTTTCACTACCTGTGGCAGGAACTCAAGCCGGCCTTCCTACCCAAAGCGGAAAATTTACTACATGAACAGAAAACAGTTCCTAAAATGAAATGAAGAGACTCCTAGGAAGAACAAATTCTTCAGAAACTAAAATGATCCACAATTTGTTCTATAAAAGGTCTATCTTTCTATAATAGATTGTTAAGATACTCATAATGTAAAAAAAAAAGTGTAAAGAGTATTTGGGGATTCTTTACATCAGTGGTTTTCAATTTTAGCATGCATCTGAATCACCTAAGGCTCTTTTTAAACACGGATTTCTCAGTCCATCTCTATTTAGAGAGTCTGGCATGGAGTCTGCGAATTTGCATTTCTAACAAGTTACCAATTGATGCCGTATTGCAGGTCCAGCAGATGATTTTGAAACTCACAGCCTTATAAAAGATCTAGTCAAGGATGGATATGTTGACTGGGTACTGAGTCTATCTCTATTTAATTTAATTTAACAAAGTCATTAAACCTTCTAAGCACCTGAAATATCCCCAACTCAGTGCTAGCTCCTGGGTGATGTAATAGGAAGACCAACTTGGTCTCTCTGATGTTTCAGACACTGGATCCTTCTTAAGAATTTAAAGTACACTAATGTCTACAAGCTTGTGTGCAAGAAAGAGTCCAAATGAAAAAGAAGGGCATATACCATTTCATAGAAAGCGATATGGAAGACTTTACAAGAGAAAATATCATAGTTTAAGCATACTGTTGAAAATAACTTATTTGAAGTAAATTGCTTGAAACACATTGAAATGTGGTTATTAATATCTTGGTCATTACAACACAAATCAAATGTTATTCTGGTTGGATATCTTTCATTTAAATCAATGTATTGCTATTTATAAGAATTGAGTTTTAGACAAGTGCAAACATAATTATTTTTTGTTTTACTGCCCTGTTTTATGATTGCTTTTTCATCATGAGTCATAGGTCAGTCTGGAGTATAGGGTACCAATTATACTGTGAAATATATTATGGGGTTGGCTTGCTTTGTTATTATTTTTAGACATTATTCGAGGTTCAGCAGTGGAAGTCAGTATTGTTGATCACTTAAGAAAATGATGTATCAGACCTTGCTTCCATTTATTCCAGGCAGGTAAAGAGAAATTTTTAAAAAGTTTGGAAGATTACTGTATGCATTTACACTCTTTAGTCAGCTTTTCTTTCCTTTGTTAGTAACTATAAAGTGGGCCTAAGTTCTATTTCTGGGTTTAGGGTTGAAGCCGTAATTGCTGTGGGGCACGATTTTGTTCCATAAGTCAGACAGTGGCCTGGAGGCATGTACAGGACTGTTTTGGTCCATTTTAAAGAAGTATATATCAAATTTGAATTCTCCTTTATCTCATTGCTATTATAAACACTTGCACTCTTTCACAGTTAACATTAAGTTCATACTTGCCACAATTACACAGTTTACTCAGATCAGAGCCATAAAAGAAAGGCAGCAAAATAGGGCAATTTAGAAGTGATCCCTTGGTTTTCCTCAGACCCCAAATGCTGAGCTGCTAATCAGTTCTGAGCACCACCGGCTGATGACTGACAGTCTTTCTGCCCAGATGACTCGATGACAGCAGATTGGAAGGCTGTCTCCAAGAGTCTTACGACAGTACTTACTCTCATGAAAATTAAGGACAAGTACTGAAGCAAATATCACGTGATTGCGCCATGATACTTGTTGAAATGTTCTTTCATTGTTTCATTTGCTTCTTTTGTTTCTTCTATAGACACTGGTATAGCACTTGCAGATGTATCTTACAAAATACATCTCTGTCTTCAGAGGACATCATTATTGGCTAATGAAGTAAAGAGAGGTGGCATTTAGCTTCCTTCTGTTTAGTTTTGTAGACACGTTTTGATCACACTTGCAGTATGATTTGCAGGATTGTTAGCCCACAATAGTTTTTATATTCCTGTTTGGGTTTTAGTGAAAAAAAAAAGACTGATATCTCATAGTATTTGTTTACAATTCAGTAATATTTGTTATTCATATTTCTAATTTACTATTTTAAGAGATGATGTATTTATTATCTAGGACTATGGGTTTTTTTTTTCTAAATATATAGTTCTGGCTTATAAGAATATATTATTTTTCAAGTTCTTTAGGTGATTTATGAAAATACTTTAAATAACCAACATCTTCATGACTGGTAGTTTAAATTTTTAAAAAAGCAAAGTGGTTATAAAGTTATATATTCAGATCCTGTCTTCCTTCCTTTGCAAATCATGGATAACACCCATGAGATGTTTAATCGCAAACTGAACATTGTCCAGGCACTACTGAGTCTTCAACCATAGGTTATAAATGACAATCTTGATATTCTAGAGGGATAGTAATGAGGAATAAAAAGAACACTGAATGGTCAAGAAGCAATAAGTAGTATGTATTGAAGGTGTAATAAATAATTTACAGTTCGCATTTGCCAGGACAGAGATGAGAGAGAAAACTTTTATTGAGATATTTCTGTTAAACAGAAAAAATATTTCAGATGAACTTTGATTCAGTAGAAATTGGACTTTAGTGAAAATATTTTAATAAAAATAATTGTATATTCCCTGACCAAAGAATGGATCTGCCAAGGCAGATTAGTTTAAAACAAAAGTATGTTAGGAAGACGGGAAAAATTAGCTAAATCTGGATGCGGGAAAAAGAAAAAGCTAATGTTTCAGAATCATTTTTAATATTATTTTAAATATGATTTTAATAAAAATTCACACTATTAAAGAATTAGATTTATAATTGTCTTGTATATAATTTATGATTTGAATAAATTAAATTTAGGAAAAAATCTGTTAGCAATTAAAATTCCATATTATTTAAAATCATCACATGAGTTCAATTTCACAGAATAATGTTTCTTTTCTATGTTTGCATTTTTATATTTTGTTAATGGTACATGTGTCCAGTGCATACTGGTGTCTTTCACAGTGGGGAGCATGCACATGCACATAGCACACAGGATGTTTTTTGTCCTTTTCCTCTCCCTTCTCTCGCTGCTAGAGCCAACTCTTGACCTCCCCATTTCCAAAAGCTCTATAATGTTCTTTTTATATATAAAGAACAGGATTAGAGAATCTCTTTGCACATATCAGAAGAGAGTGGACTATGAGGGAGATCGTTACGCACTGCAGTAATGACTCTGGATGAAAGATTTCAGCTTACAAGTAAAGTGGGAAGAAGGCGCCAAGGGATGCAGCTTACGCACTGATCCTTTAAAATGGGTGAAGTTTTCTAGGTCTATTTTTCAGTCATTAAAAGATAAAAAAGGTTACTCAAACGTTAAACAATTTAAAGACAATCTTGAGATATTTTCATCGAAATGTGAATTAAAAGCTCCTTTGAAATTATATATATATATATATATATATATATATGTTATTAAAAGTTCATTGTTATCTAACATCAAGATTTTTCATACTTGGAGTTATACCAGATGATTTCCAGGGCCAGTATCTCTCTAATATCAAGCAAGAGTAAGATTAATTTCCAAATAAATATTCTTCAAATATTCTTACTTCACAAATTTTCTTATTCAAAAATTAATAAAGCCATAATTTTTTTAAAATCTTGATTTATATGCATTATATGGGTTATTCTTGCTTACTTAAATTTACTTGAAGGGTCTTTACCAATCTACACAAAACATGTATGTCAATGACTCTAAATATTCCATGGAAGTTATAATTAAAAATTAACTGAAAAGGGAAAAATAGATCAAAGGATGATACTGCTTCAAATGTAGGAAAGGAAATCCTCTTGCTAAATGATACACTTTTACTTGTTCTAAATTCATAATTTTTGAAAATCTGTGTCTTTAGCTTTAAATATGACTTTTAGAAAGTTGAAAAGGAAAGATTCAAAATGTTTCTGAGAGTCAACTCGGGGGTATTTAATGTTCAAAGTTAGAAATTATTGGAAACTTAAAATATCCTAAATATTTGCTGTTTGAAATCTAAACTCAGATTGAAATTGCTAGGTGGTCGCCAAATGTCAAGAGTTCTAAGATCTGCCAAATTCCTGAGTAGCACTGAGGAGATAGAAAATAGGAGTCAAAAACAGTTGTTCCTGTTATTTTTCACAAGAATTGAATTGAATCCTTTTTATTCAGTCAATGACTTTTAAAAATATTGAAATAGTGGACACTGAGATACAATTTAATACTATGCTGCAATCTGTATTGAATTCTAGACAGTATTAAGTATTAGAAATATGGGGCCAGGGAGATAGCTCAGTAGAATAAGTGCTTGCCTGGCAAGCACAGGGTCCTGAGTTCATCACTGGTACAGAAAAAAAAAAAAAAATATATATATATATATATATATATATATATATATTAGAAATAAACTTAGGTAAAGATACTAGAATTTGTTTCAGTTTCAATAAAGTCCAAGAAAAAAGTTAGATTGTATCCTTTCAGAAGACGCTTTGCTTTGGACAACTTATAATGATATAAATAAAAAGAATAAAGCTAGTTGTACATCCTAAGCCAATTTAAAATACAACATAAGAGATAAATGCAAACCCTGTCTGGCACACTTGAGCTTAGTAACTCTGCATAAGCTCATCCAAAGCGGGCAACAGAAATTTAACCACCAAGCTGGGCATCATTCTCAGAATTCGAAGGGAAACAGACATCACTATAGAGAGAAAGCAAAAACTTTGCCTATTTCATTAATCATTTTCAAAGCTATTGATTTTCAATAACCACAGTTCACAGTATTTGTCCAAATTTCCAAGATTGGCAATAAGCTGTGGAATTTTAAAAAATCCAAATGAGAAACATCAACATGATGCTAAAATAATATATGCTAATTTTAATTGGCTAAATGAAGCAATAAACCAAAAATCAGGGGATTTGTTGAGAGTAACACTTACTGAGTAATAGTTGAAGCCCTTGCATTTACTGATCACTTTCATAGGCTGAATGTTCACATCCCTCCCAAATCCGTATTTGGAAAGATAGTCATCATGGTGATAGTGTTGGCTAGTGGGACTCTGCAGAGGTGACCAGGTCAGGAGGGAAGAACACTCACAACAGGACTGGGGCCTCTTAGGGAGGGAGGATGGGGCACTCGCCCTCCCTACTCAGGAGCAAGCTGGGTCTCTCATCCACATGTGCAATCCAGCACCTTGTTACTGGACTCTCAGCCTCAAGAACTGTAAGCAGTGAATTTATTTTATATATAAATTAGTCAATACTATTTAATAGTTCATTAATACAAATGAACAAGGAGAATCATATTAATTGTAGTATTGAAATAAAGCTATTTTCAAAAAATTTTAAACTTTTTAATAGCAAGGAGGCTGACTTCATGGGAGAGATGATTTAAGTAAGCTAATTTCCCATCTTCCATGTTCCTGTGTCAGATTCCACTATCTGAGAAAGCAAGTAAAGTCATTGTGAAAGTATTAAAGTATTAGAAATATACCAGATGTAGCTAAAGCAAATCCAAACCAAACAAAAGTTGAGGTATGCTTCCATAGGCTGGAAGAAAGGATAGCATTAAACAGAAAAATCACTTGTATATTTTCCATTGTTCATTTTATACTTTCTGAGCACAAGACAAATGTTGATAAAAAATAAAACTTATTCTTTAGATTCTAGCATATATTCTTTGATCACACTGTTGCAGAAAAGATTTTTTTTAGTGTATTTAGTACATGGTCTACAGGGTCTCACTGCACAGATCAGACTCATAGTGATCCTCCTGTTTTCAGCCTCCCAAGCGCTGGGATTGCAGGTATGCACCACCCTACCCTGTCTCAATCACTGTCTCAGTGAGCCCTGCGGGGCAGGGCCAGCACAGCTTGTGGTGCTGGGGATCAAACCCCAGTCCCTACGTCTGCCTAAGCAGGCACTTTAGTTCGCTGAGCTATCCTGGCTGGCCCTCAGAAAAGAAATCTTTGATCAGTTCTAAGAATATATAAAGAAAATACTCTCTAATTTTTGTTAAAAATGTGTCATTAAAAATCACACTAAAATGTAATTAACATCTATAGTTTAAAGCGTATCCTTTTTAAAGTACCATAGTTCATATTTATATTCTGAATATTAAATGTATCTCTCATATTATGAAAGTAAAGCAACATCAGCTTCTTCCTCTATTGCTGACCTTGTCTTCTGTTTGTATATTAAAAAATCAATTTGAGAGTCTGCAGTCAATTAGAACTGTGGTATCCTATGGAGAATGTTTATTATTTTGTGGTTGATTTTATTGTCTTCTTGGGAACAAAAACATCCCACATGGTAAAGAAAAGATCTTTGGAGAACCACTCACCTATCATAGGAGATCATTTTAATTTTCTCAGCAACCAAATGACAAAAACATTTTTTTTTTTTTAGCACACAGAGGCTTTAACAAGAGAGCAAAACAAAAAAAAAAAAAAAACCTTGAAAATTCTTCTTGAAATCTCCTTTTACCTCTACTATGTTGCTATAGAATCTACAGATTTTGTTCAAACTAAATACAGAAACATACAAAACTCCGGGGCAAATAAAGAATAAGCTACTTAAATACACCTTGTCTTCAGATATGTTTTACTTACATAATTATCTTCAAATATTTCCACAGTAACTAATCCTAACTCCTCATGCTGTGCCTTTTTCAGAATGTGACCACTCCAGCTCTGTAGTTATTAAGTTAAATAAATGCTGGATTACTCTAGGCAGGACTGTGATTTTCTGTCACATTCAGTATCTACAAATGAGTATCTGGGCCACCTGGTATTCTTAGGACTTTGTTCAGCTCTGTGGACTTGAGAACAGTATGCAAGACACCTGTGTGGTTTCCTTCGCGATAGTACTGGCTGATGTGGACCAGTCCTGTTGGATGCAAAGGAGTGAAGCAAAGCAATTCCCGCCATGAAGGAAGGTAAGGCATGCCCAAAGAGTGAGCCAAGGGAAGCTGGCTCCTGTGAACTTTGATCGTGCAAGGACACAGGCAGCAAATATACTACCTCAGTAGATCTCAGTGGGCCTGTTTACCTCTGTCCTTGGATTAAGACATATGTGTTCACAGAGAGGCAGTGAACCTTTCCACCAACACTTACTTGCACACCAAAATGTGTGGCACTGACTTCATTTCTCTATCAGAACGTGTCTTTCGCATTTCTGACTAAGCGCTTCTGTTTGATAGCAGTTTTCACCTCGTATTTATTTCTTTCCTTCCCTTATCAAACCTTTCACGTTTTATCTTTCAGTGAATGCCTGTGTTGAACTTTCACTGGTCATGCCTCATGTCTCTCTCAACAGTGAAAGTCATTTTACTAACTCTCCCCAATGAATGAGGTGTATCATTTCTAAATAAATGTATTGCACACACTGAAGAATCGCTTATTGTGTTTTATATGACAATTGCTACAGCAGAAACTGTACTATAACATCTAGTTTTGATTTAAGTTGGTCCCCATTGTTTTCTTATCTGTTGATACTGAACAAGTTTGTGGCATCTTTAGAGAAACATGTCCCTTGTAAATTAGGAATAATGTCAACTTTCTGGAGCGATTTTCTGAATTAACTTATCCAACTTGTGTCATCTGCCCTATTCAGTGTTTGGCACACAATAATGTAAGACAAATATTTCATTTTTTTCCTTCCCTCTCTTTTTTTTTTTCATTTTAATTCCTGGTAAGAATAAAAAAAAATCTTAGAGGACAGAATTGTTATCTATTGTTGTGTATACTGCTCAATGTCTACCGATAATTAAGTACCTTGTGGGCCCTTACTAAGCAATGGTTTCAGTGGATGTATCAGTTGGGGGCCATGAGGAATTGCTAACGGCCCTCTGCTGAGCACTCCCAGTAGCTACAGGGGCTCATCAGATGTATGAGAATGAATCCTTCACTAGGGAACCATCAGTTGACTGGGGGGTCAGGGCTGGGGATTATAGCTCAGCAGCATCCTGGAAAGCACAGGGATTCTATTCCTGGTAGCAAAAATAATTATAATTGATTGGGGAGTCAGTGCTATCATTTTTCAGTATTTAGGAAAACATGTTCGTGTCTTCAAAAGGGGGGGGGTATTATCCTTTTCTTTTCCTCTTATATATATATTGTTTGGTATTATGTTCAGTTTATAAATGTGTAAATTTGACAGACACAGATCAAAGAGAAAAAATGAAACTATCATAGAGCTGCACATGTTTCATGTTAAAGATTGTTCTTTATGATTCTCTCTAAATGGGCTGCCTCTGGCTGGGGAGGTAGCTCAGGGGAATAAGTGCTTGCCTGGCAAGTGCAAGGTCCAGTTTGATCCCTGGTTCAAATAAAAAAAAGTTGGGGGCTGTCTTATTACTGTTACCTTATTGACAAATTGAAATCTCTGAAAATTGTGATATTTAGTATATATGTACTATATTTCAGAAAATAGCTTTCAGAAGTTCATAGTCCTTTTCAGAAGATATCCATTTCATCTTATTTGCAGTATTTCTTTTTTTTTTTTTTAATTTAATTCAACTCCAAGGCAGATATTTCATGGTGGAAGGGCATGGTGCAATAAAGCTGCACAGTATACGGCAACTGGAAAGTGGGGTGTAGGGGAAGAGCACTGGAGAAGGAGCCCGAGGCGAGCACAGTGTCTAGGGCCGTGTGCCCATGCCCACCCAGGCACACCCAGAGTGTGCTGCTCTGGTCTCTCAAGACAGAGGAGCTGACAGTCCCAGTTCACTGTCACAGCAGGTGATGCCAATTCAGGGACCACACTCAGAGACCCACTGGGTTAGAGAAGAACAGGATGAGAAGGTCTCTTCCTGCAGGGAGCCTGTACTTTGGCTAAGTTTTAGCAATGATTTTAAACTGTAAAACTGTTTATGACCACTGTCATAGCTGTAGAAATCTGGAGCATCTCGTGACTGAACTAGTTGGAGATCCACATTTGAGCAGCCCCTGCCTTCAGAATACTCAGACTAGAGCAAACTTCCTTCAAGCATGTTTAAAAAACACTGACTTTTGGTAATGTGACATTACTTAACACTACTGTCTTTACTTAAAGAAAGTAGAGTAAGTTAAATTTAAGACTAATTAAGAGCTCATTATTTTTAATCATTTTCTGCTAATTTGATCAGTCATACATTTGAATTGATAATATGATCTATTTTAAGATTATAGAATAGTTTTTTTTTCACTGATAAACATCACACATTCAGAGTTTTAAATTACAATTTTTTGTAAGTTCATGGGGTACCCTATAAAATCTCAACATCATTAGAAATCTTTCATGAAAAAAACAAAGTGATCTATAGAGAAAGTTCAATCGAAAAATTTTACATTTTGATAATTTAAGAGAAACCTAAATAAGTGTGCATAAGTTTCTTTAAAGAGTCACATTTTAAAAAGACCATTATCAGATATATTACATCTTCAATACTGAAAATGTAATGCTCATTTTTAACTTGAATAAAAATTGAAAAATTATTTCAATACCATTTGAATTCTAAAAGGAAAAATTAAATAGAAAGCATATTTTGGTGAAACACTTCTGAAACACTTGTGGTGAATTTTCTTTTCTAAGATTACCTCTTAACAATGTAATATATTATCATATTTTATAAATATTGGAAATAATTATGTTCTCTCAAAGGATACTAATGAAAATGTATTTGAAATTCAATTCATAATTTACCAAAAATTTATTGAGCATATTTATGTGGATAAGCACCAGCCTAGATACACAGGAAAAGTCCAGACAAATTCAAATGTATATTAATTTTCTATTGCTGTCCTAAAGATGTGTTATAAATTTAGTGGCTGAAATATACATTTAGTATTTCATAGTTCATAGGGCATAAGTCCAACATGAGTGTCACAGGGCTTAAATCAAGAAGTTAGCAGGGCAGCATGGTGGCATTCTTTCTGGGAGGCCATTTCTTGGGATCCAATGGAGTAGAAAGTTTTTTTCCCTCCAGGACATTGGGTGAATTCAGGGTCTTGTGTTTGTAGAACTGAGCATTCCTCTTTCTTGCTGGCTGTTAGTCAAATTGCCATTCTCGGCTTCTACAACCTGACTGCCCCTTGTCTTGGGGTTCACACCTGCATCTTCCAAGTCAGTGCTATAATTCATTGAGGATACAGGTGCACTACTGCTGTTGGTGCAGGAGTGGGCTCCTCACACAAGCAATAGCTGTAGGACCTTCCCTTTTTCACTCTCTCTAATGTGAGTTCACTTGCTGTTCTGCATGTTATCATGTAGTGAGGTATAGATACAGCCACTTTTTCTTGGACTTTTGAGATTCTGGAATCATGAGCCAAATAAACATCCAGTATTTATGAATCATTCTCTTGTATCTTTATAGTATCAGAAAATAGATCAAGACAGTAATCAACATCAAATCCAGCCTTTCTTTTCCTTTTCATCCTACATAAGTCTTTTGCTATCACATCTATCTTCCAGACCCTCCAGGAAGGGATCTCTGTAGCTAAGGCCTTCTGTTATTAGATTGAGAACACTAAAATAATCCAAGAGCATCTCCAATCTTAGTGTCTGGATTCTTAACTAGATCTTCAAAAATGTTTTTGCCAGGTAAAGTAACATTCTGCATTCATGTCTGTTTTGGTGTTGTAGACTGAGGGATACATTTTTCTACTTATATCTCAGAAAACTTACACTGTGGTAGGAAAATTAAAGGATAAAAAAGCAATGTGAATCATTAATTAAAACTTAACAGTTGAATCATTTATTTTAGGCAGGATATAGATGGCATGGTTTTAACTGAAGAGAGTTAATAAACAGACTTATACAAAGACAGACCAGGAGAAAATAAATCTAACAAAGGAAAACAAAGTACCCAGGAACTAGCAATAATGTGAAGTTGTAACCCTTTAGCCTAGCAGCAAGTCAAGGGAAATGTGTATTGGAAAGAAGTCACCTGAAGCTGTAGAAGACACCCTACTGGACAGTTTCCAGGCCCTGGAGGAAAGCACCAGAGCTGAAATGGCCAGGACACGAAGGAAGAAAGGAGGTGGCAGGTACCCTGGGCCAGCTGTTTCCTGCCTTCCCTCTCTCTCTGGGCTCCCCAAGGCCAGTCCCAACCAGTGGCCAAGGGGCAATAACACCTGTATGAAGCAGCCCATAAAGGTAAGCCTAGAGAGACGCAGAGCAGGCAGGAGGTGTTGGAGAGTAGACTGAGAGCACAACAGAATAGGGAGCACTGCTAGCACAGAAGTTCTGTCAAAGAAAGGAAGAAAAGGTAAGGTGTGGAGGAACACTGGATTCTGTTCCACGACACTGAAGTAAAACCACTCAGAGGAGCTAATAACTGACCAAAAAGAAATGAAGGAGCAGGCTACATAGGTAGTCACTGGAAAAATGCTCCAAGGAGAAGGAGCAAAGGACTGACCGAAGAGAGGAGCTTTTCTTCCTTGAGGAGCAGAAAACAGGCCAGGGCACTTGGCTGAAGAAAGGGAGAGGGCAGTGGGTGAAGCCAGAGAAGTGCCCGAGGGCTGAGACCTGAAGATTTTGGTCTGTGTCTTGACAGACCACAGACTATTTTGAGCAGAAGGAGACAGTCAGACTTCAACTTCAGAAAGAGCATTCTATGTTTGTAGAATTAGCTGGAATGGGCAAGAGTGGAAACATGTGAAGGGCTGGGGCTACTGTGATTTAGTCTAGGGCAGTTGTGTGAACCTTTTAGCATGGTCAGTGACACAGACAGTCCACCGTGGCACATGCACCACAGGTTCACCACTGCTGGACTAGGGGAATAGCACGGATTACTATAAACAGAAAAGGACTCAGGAAATATTTCATGATAGGAAAGAGCTGAGCTTGTTGTGGGTTACCTGTGGTACTGTGAGCTCATGGGTATCATTGAGATGGTTTTGAGATTATGGGCAAAGTAATTGGGTGAAGGATGGCTGTGGTTCACTTAGGACTTCACTGGGCTTAAAAATCAATTTAATTGGCACTCAGCAGGGAGAGGAGTTCAACCAGCTGCTTAGCATATAAAATTTAGATTCAGAATAGACACAGTATGGCTGGAGGTCATTGGCATTTTTAACCAAATATCTGAGAATCAGAAGGCAGAGATAGCTGACGGTTGAAACTTTCTGTTTTGGCTCCCTTGGTTTTCAAAGAAATTATAGTTGTAGTGTCTATTAGTAGTATTGTTAGATAATCAGATGGATCTACTGCTTACCATCTGTGGCACCTTGATTAAGTTATAACTTAGTTTCTCTGAGCTTCAAATTCCTAACCTGTTAGTTGGGTATGATAGTCTTGCTATTTTGAGTAGTTTTGATAATTAAATGTGGCAACATGTATTAAGCAGTCACTGCAAGACTGGCTCATTGTAAGCCTGTAGTGAAGTTTTGTGATCATTATATTTCTTTGACATATGAGAGGTCTGAAGATTATTATCATTGTGGTAAATAATTACCAGTTGAAGCCCAAATATACTGGATATCATTATCCTACAATACGTAAGCCATAATATTTTAAATTCCAAGACTCTGAGGAAAAACATGAATAAGGAAAGTGACATTTGTACATCATTTCATTTTTAAGCTGCTATATTATAGCTCCAAAATGAAACTGTTATTACTGACCTTTGTACAAAAGATACAGTTACTATGAGAAAAAGGAATGTTAGCCTTAACTTCCATCTACTCTGGCTTCAATTGCTGTGCTGTCCAGCAGCGTCTGTGAATTAGATATCAAATTGATTTACACTGAAAAAAAGTGTTACAAGCCCAATGATTTAAAATGGAACAAAAAGTTGCTTCCTCCTTACCTTTTACCTCAGTGAGATTTCCAGCTCAGATCCAGCACCCTAGCAGATTGCTATTAAAGTGACTAAATTTTACTAGGTCTATCAGCTTTTCTCCCTGTTCTCTTTTGCAGAATGCCCTCCCCATTCCATTCCATAGATCTACCTAGAGAAGCCAATGGCATAGGCTCAAATTAGAACCAGAAATTTTGATGTATATACCAGTTGGTATTTATGTCTTTAAGCAGAATGTTTGTTTCTTTAGGCTATCCCTCCAGACTCTCATAGTGGTATCATAGAAATAAAGACTCAAAAAGCAAAAATGATACAATAAAGTCCTAGGTAGGTAGTGCTCACAGTTAGGAACATGAAGATTAAAAAAAAGCAGCTTCTTAAAATAACCAACACACACACACACACACACACACACACACACACACACAGGCACGCATGCACAATAGGCGTTGAAGTGAAGTTTCATATTAAAATACATTAAAAGTAAATAACATTTATGGATTGATTGCTGCTGGGATTCAAACCTAAGTGCTCTGTCGCTGAGCCAAGTCCCTGAGCCCTACAAAGTTTAGAGATGAAGTATGGAAATTACTGTCAGTATTGGGCGGTCGGGGGCTGCACCACTGAGGCTTGAAGTGTCCTCTCAACACAGGATTATAAAGGGTGCTGGGGGCAGGCAGGGCCAGAATACAGTGGCGAGGGAAGTGACCAGACAGTGAGGGAAGGGACAGCAGCCCTTGCTTCAGGGTCACTAAGGAGGACAGAACTCCCTGTCTGGAGGGACAGAACTTTGAAGAAGGCTCATTTGTTTAGTTGCTTCTATGTTCACTGTCAAGGAGTGTATCTATATATTGAGAGAAGAAAGCAAGAAAAGCATAAATAAAAGGCACAAGCTAAGACAGAGATCTAAAGGGCCACAGTTTAAAATAAACAGCAATGACACCATATTTTTCATTTATAGAATATGTTTCCTGAAAACCACATAATTGTTAGCTAAATTGTGTTTTCTTTTTGTCTGGAGAATAGAGGGATAATTAAAAGGAATCCTTCTGGTTTTGAAACCTCAAAGTATACAAAGTGACTGTTGGATTGGATTGCTAAATATCTACAGAATGTAAAAAGTCAGTGTTTAAAACAGTAAAGTATACATTTCAGTAAAAAATACAATCTTTTCTAAATATTTTAGGACAAATTGCTATACAGCAGTAATCTGTAAAGGCAAATCATTGAAAACTGCTGCTTCAAAATGTTAGAAATTATTAATGTCACTCCTAATTCAAGTTTATCAAAATTGTTTTATATTAAGAACATCAACAATTTGAAATAGTGATAAAATTTAAAAGAATAATTTAAAGGGCTCGGATATAGCTCAGTGGCATAAGCACCTTCCTGACAAGTGCAAGGTCCTAAGTTCAATCCCCTATACCAGAAGAAAAAAAAAAGAAGTCTTTCATTACCTAGTTTTACTTGACAAATTTTATGTCGCTTCTGGTTGGAGGTGAAACATCTTTAAGTTCAATTTTTCCTAAGATTATTTATGTTGGGTTTACATTACTCAATGAGAGCTTTTCTATTAGCATTTAATTTGCTTCTCAAGAACTGTGAAGGAAGGGTCGGCCAAATAGCTCAGCACATTAAAGCGCCTGCAAGCAGGTGCAGGGGCCGAGGGTTTGATCCCCCAGCCTGCTGTGCAGGCCCTTCCCCCCATGGTGCACTGAGACAGCAATTGAGACTGGGGGTGGAAGTGCGCGCCTGTAATCCCAGCTCTTGGGAGGCAATAAACAGGTGAATTACTATGGGTTCGATTTAGTTGTGAGATCCTGTAGACCCCTCCCTAAAATACAAAAAAAAAAAAAAAAAGAACTGTGAAGGATTTGAATATGACATAATGGGGAGCACCCTTACTCTAAAATCTCATGAACTTGGGTTTAAACCTTGACTTCTTACTTTGTGGACTTCAATGAGTTACAGTATTTAAGCTGTCCTAAGACACAAGTTTTGGCTCAGATGGTTAACGAATGCCAGTTACTGCTGTGCCGTCATCAGTGTTGATTCACATACAGGGGCGAGGATTCTGGGCTCATTGAGCTTTACCTCAAAGGGTCTATACAAATAGACCATAAGATGAGGACAGTAATATTTAAACATGTACCATTTTTCCTCAAATATTAAAATTGATGGTTTCAGATAAACTCAGTTTTTTTCTTTTTTTTTTTAAATCCTGCTATTTAGATATAGTGGCTAGACCTTAGCAGAACTAGAAGCTTCAATGGACTGGCTACCTAATTTCTTTTCTTTTGTTATGTATTTAGTATAGGGCCTACAGGGTCTCACCACACAGATCGAACTCAAAGTGTTCCTTCTGCTTTCAGCTTCCCAATCTAATTTCTGCTTTAGGAACTCTGCCTTCATCAGCAAACTGTTCTCCGTGCTGCCATCAGAAATCAAATGAGAGATTTTAACCTTATGTCTAATCTTTCATATTTGTTTGATATGTATTTTAATAACTTATATGATAAGATTTTCTTTTTTTTTTTTTTTTTTTGTATTTTAGGGAAGCGTCTACAGGGTGTCCAGGGTCTCACTACGTAGATCGGACTCATAGTGATCTGCCTGTTTACAGCCTTCCAAGAGCTGGGATTACAGGCGCGCACCACCACGCCCAGGCTCAATTGCCCTCTCAGTGTGCCCTGGGGGCAGAGCCAGCATGGCTGGCCTGAGGATCAAATCCCTGGCCCTGTGTCTTTGAAAAGATTTTCTCATGAGTCAGAACATAGTCAAATTCTTCAAATAAGTAGGAATCCATTTTTACTTGAAGTTTATGTAATCAAAATATACTGTAAGTATTTAAATTTGGTCACAATACTTCTTCGGATGGAACTGTTCTGACTCTTGACTGGATGGCAGTCAGGTGAATCTACACATTTCAAAGTTCACTGAGCTAAATATACACATATTGCAGAAAAGAGCACATGAAGTCTGAATGAGGATGAAAAGCATAGCAATACCAATTTTCTAGTTTAAAAACTGTGCTACAGTTATGTAATACATCACTATTAGAGAAAACCCAGTAAAGAGTATAGTGTGGTACTCAAGATTATGTCTTACAACTACCCATGAATATATAACTATTTCAAAATTTAAAATACATTCTTAAACTAAAATGTCTATACAATCAAGGTATGATGGTGTTTTTCACATGCTTGTACAACATTAACATTGCAGCCTGATACTTTATCATCAGTTCCAAGCTTCTGAAAATTTAAAATCTCTACTAAGCATGGGCTCTACTTTGCCTAATTGCCGTTTTGTCTTTTCCTTCCCTCTTTCCTCGTCTTGACGCTCTCTCCCTCCATTCATTCCTTTTTGCCTTCCGACCTTTCTTCCTTTGTTCCTTTCCTAGGTTCGGTGGATGGGAGGAGGGTCATATAGATAAAACAACCTAGTGAATTAATGAGCCCTGAAAGAGGTGAAAGACTGACTTTGGATCTACTGTAGGCCCACATATGCTAGGACAAATTCTGAGTTCCAAGCACAAAGTTGATACTTAAAAATAGAGGGAAAAGTTTTTTTTTTTCATTTTAATATAAATTGACAAGCCTCTCTTAAATGTGACCTTGAAATTTATTATACAAGATTAATTTAACAAGTAGTTCCTTTAATACATTAAGAAAATTAATTGTTCTAAACAGTCTATCCAAATATATGTAAATGTGAAAGAAATGCCATAATTTTTTTAAGGCAGCACAGTATTATTTTCCTTTTAACTCCTTGAGAGAGCTGACAACATAAAAAATGAAATATGTTGTTAAGAACAGAAAAAAATATTTTCTGCATGAAATACGTTTCATTTTTAATTAGTGATGTTTTCCTGAGAGAGAAACTTGGCAGCGCAATAGTGAATCACTGAACAGAAAAAAATGAGGGTTAGACAGTGTGTTTTTAAAATGGAATTCAAAGTGCCCATCTGATTTTCAGTTAACTTTATTTTCCCCTACTTTAGTAGTTTGGACCAATTCTTCTGAGACTCATTTGGTCCTGGTTAAATTAAAGTTTCCTTTCATTTTTAAAGTGCTAAGACACTTCCTTCAATACCGCTATAAATCATTTTAAAAAGTTGTTTGGGGATTAATCCTTTCACAAGTGTGTGACTCTGTGTATATTGTAGGTTTTTGATTAGATGTACTTTTTCTGAGAGAAACTGTTTTCATCACAGTTGATGGAAGTAGTCCCCAGCCTGACAGGTCAGCCCATCAGTGTCACAGCAACAGAGCCCCTGGCATCAGTCCACGGGCCTCGGAGTCATCCTGCAACCCCAGCACTCCTGGAGGCTGAGGTGGGAGTACAAGCTGAGCCCAGCCTGGGCAGTTTAATGCTTTAACAATATACTGCCTCAAATTTAAAACAGTAAATTCTAAAAGGCATGGCAATACAGCTCCGTGTGAAGGCTCTGGGTTCAGTCTCTTTTGTTCTTCTTCTTCTTTAAAAAAAGAAAGTATTTTATTTTATTTTGAAGAGTAAAGACAAAAGCAAAAACAAATAGCAGAAACAAAGACAGAAACAGGGAGGGTAACATACAACAATACATGTGTTACAGATTTTCAAAACAAGAATAGCAAATTGACAATGGTTGTTATATTACCTATTTTTATCAACAAATCTATTGCTCAGATTAACAAATATAGCTATGCAGGTTTAGACAAATAATTAAATATTAATATTTTCTTTCAAGAAACCTTAATTTTTTCTTGTCTTTTCTCTTTTTTTTTTTACTTTTTTAAAAAAATATTTTAAAGACAGTATAGTAATAATTGATAAGGCATTAGGAATGGTGTACATTTAGAAGGCCAAGTACTTCTCAAGTACTCACAAAAAAAAAAAAAAAAAAAAAACAGGCCTTTTGAACTCTCAAAAATTAAGAAGATGGCAACTACAATTTAATTTCTTTCTTTTTAATTTTGCATTGCTGGAGTTTGAACCAATGACCTTGCACTTGCCAGGCAAGTACTATACCACTGAACAATGTCCCTAGTCCTGGATTTTAAGTTTTTAGGAACATTTAAAAGAAGAGGCTCTTAAGTACATGTTCTTAAACTTTTAAGGTGACAAGGAGAGCTACTGACCTGAGGTTATGCAGAGATATCACGGCTTAATTTGGCCCAAATTTGGCTAACAAGGTTATTAAGTAGATAGACACTGTATATGACCTGGCAGAGTCTGCTGGAAGGTAAGAAGTCACTAGGACATAATTAAATGAGGAGTTAATAATTTTTCAATTAATGAGTCAGTTTCAAAACTCTATAGAGATGAACTGACTTTCAATCTCTTTCCTAACACACCCCAGGCCGTGAAGTTCTGGCTTTATAACTGTTAAAAGAGCAGCAAGCTTGATTGTCTTATGCTTACGTTCAATGTCCTCTGTACCACTAATTGGTTATATAACTCTGGGCAAGTCATTAAGTGATATGGAACATTATTTCAGAAATAGGGAATAATATATTCTGAATATATGCCTAATGATAGTTATACCAGGAATTTTCTGCTTCGCTGACCATTGCCAAGGCTTGGCATGACCATGGCTCACTAGACACTATGTAGACAATGCAATCTTTCAAAAAGTGTTTATTGGGTTGGGGAGATAGTTCAGCAGTCTAAGCCTGGCAAGCAGAAGGACCCAAGTTCAATCCCTGGTATCTCATGCTGTGCCAGCCTTGACAAATGTGACGTCCTGAGTTAGATCTCCAGTAAAACAAACAACAATAAC
>NW_004524701.1:1227897-1247304 GCF_000260255.1 Octodon degus | reverse complement strand
AAAAAAAATCTGAGAAAGAGTTCATGGCCATTTCATTTGGGCAGTAGGGATTTGAATACTGAGTAGATAGCACTTTCTGGGTATTCTAAAGCCCTGTTATTGGACTGGGCATGTACCTGTAGGAAAGAAGAGGATTAAACATGACTCTAGGGATCTTTTTTTAGGGGATGTAGGTCGCTCTTTGCAGTTCAGGCTGCTTTGAACCCATGGTGATCCTCCTGTCAGCCTCCTGAGTGTGAGGATTATAGGCATGAGTCACCCAGCCTGGGTGACCTTTTTTTTTTTTTATGACCATTTGACATCCAGATGTAGGTATATTATTTGAAAGACTACTACAGAGGTGTGTTTGAAAACAGTAACACAGAGCTGCACCATTCAGGCTTTCTGAGGCCTGGATTTACAGCACAACGGATCCTGGTTGACACCAAAATATGATCTGCTGTCTTCAGCCTCCTCCTTCACTCGATCTGACGTGGGGAGATTCTTGGCTTTTCCCCAAAGTCCAAGTGACAACTGCAGGTGAACACTTTGAACTGACTTAAGATAGTGAGGCAGCTGTGACATGCAGCTGGGGACATGAAGCAGGGTTCCCAGGGGATGGCTTCAGGAAGGGGCAAGGGGGATGGGCAAGTGTGTTTGAAGTGAAGGGAGTTGTTTGAGAGAGACTGCTCACAATGGGTCTTTACTGCCATCCATATGTGTGGCAGTTACACCCATATTTGGATCCTGTGGTGTGTAGAGTATTTGGGTTAGAATTTAGTGTCCACAAAACACAAAATGCCATTATTATAAAGCAGGAACTAAGTTTCTTAAAGGGAAACATCTACATTGCAGAACATGCACAGGCGCGCGCGCACACACACACCCACACACACACACACACACACGCACACACTGATGCTCGAAGATATATCAGATGACCAGATCGACTGCTACTCCCCCAGTTGTGTTCTATGACTTGTCATAAAAAGTAGGTTATCTGAAGGGTTTTCTTCCTTGAAAGCAACCCACTTACAGATGAACATATACCATGAGAATTAAGTGAAGTACATTTTAAATATTTATAAATTCCTAATTATTGTAACATAGTACAAGGAATTTGGTTCAAAATAGTAAAGAATGTTGAGAAGTAAACCTGATTTCCATGATCATGTAAGATACTTAAAAAAAATGAAATCCATTACAGTTTCAAGTTAACCCTATGGTTTTGGGTTATAACCTATAACACAATTTTAAACATACTTGAATGTGATTAAATGTTAAGACTCATTCAGAATTATCTGTTTCTTTCAGTGAAAATTTTCACAGCTATCTCTGTAACAATGTCGAACCATAATTGGGAGAAGTTTGCCTCTCGATGTTGAGTAATAGAGCCCACTAATCCAGAAGTCACATTTGACCACACGAGAGGCTAAATTAACATTGAACCACAGCACACCGGACACAATGAGCTTCAGCATAGAAAGGCTTTATCAGCTAAACTCCTGCGAAAAATTGATTATACATCCAACCACTGCAGAAAACATCCTACTCCACCTTTGGATGTACAAAATGCTTTAAAATACACTTGGCCTTTCTGCTATTTAACTCCATGAAGTGATTTATTTTTTAGACAATCATTGCATATCTATGCAGTGTTCTTGAAAACATAAATTGTTAAAAATAATTATATTAGTGATTTAAATTTTATACTCTGAAACAACACTAATTTTTATCCTGCTACAGTATCTAATATCTCTAAATATAGGACTACTTGCTTATTTGTTTATTTCTGAGAAAAGAAAAAATAATGAATTATTGAATACATATATACTAATTTGGTGTGTATACAATGCGGTTAGGAAATAATTGATATCAAAATGAAATCTTGGTAAGATGGTGCATTTATGAGTGTATTTGTCTTATTAAGAAGTAATATAAACCTATTTTTATATGCATTTCAGAGAAATGTGGAGAGCATTAGTGACTTTTTCAAAAATAATTTGAAGTATTTGGAGCAACAGGAACGTAGATGTCTCTGCGTCTGATTCTGCCAGAAGGAAGAAAAAAGGGAACAAAGGAAACACTGTGCTTTGAGGAGCATGATTCATAGAGAACTCTGGATCAGCATGGAGGGGAGACAGACCCTAGCTAGCATGGAGAGCCGCAGAGCAAACCTAGAGAAGGGCTCACAACAGTCCACACCTTCAGCCACACTCCCTAGTCAGGAAGCAAAACTCCCCAGTGCCAGGAAAAGGCAAGTGGCCAGGGTCCAGCAATTCCAGCAGCAGCAGCCCAGCGGCCACACTCTAGAAGCCCATGATCCATTCAAGTTTTCAAGACAGCATGCGAAAATGCCAGTGTAAGGATTAGTGTTTTCTTGCACCATGGGCCTCTTCAACTCCAAGAACCCAAGCTATGGCACACACACTTGTCCTGTGTCACCCGGGCTTAGGCATCAGAAGTCAGGTCCCTGAAACCAGCTGCCAGCCACCTTGCCCTGGTGCACACTGCCCTGGCAGAAGGCCCTCCCTGGAGTACTCTGCAGCTTCCAGAGCTTTCACAGTCTAAAGATTAAGTCTCAACCATGTTTGTCCCTCAGAAAATAAGGCAAGTCTCCTTTCCAGCCCACAATTCTGGGACTTCCAGAGCCCCGCTTTATTACCTACAGCTACCTATCAGGGGTCAGGAAGGCTACAGCTGCAGCCCATAGTTCCAGCAATGCAGCTGACAGTTCTTTACATACTCACCAGCACTCCAACTCCCTGGGAAGTAGCTAGGGAAAATCTCCTTCCAAGTCTATGGCCTCAGCATTGTAGCTGCTAGTAAAAATTCCCCACACTATCCAGTTTATACCTGGTGAGAGCCCAGAAAACTCTTGGGCTGTGGTTATAAATACTGTAAGCCTGTCTCCACTAGAGTTTTCCCCATGTGACCCCAGGATGCTTTATTTTGTCCCATAGTTCTAGGCTTGTAGATCTCAAAGCAATGAGCCCAGGACTATCCACGTGCTGTCTGCAAACCTAGGAAAATTCTCCTTCTTACCCTACATCTCGAAGAATATGAATACCATTGTCTCATGCCCAGACACTACCTAGGCATGTGTTGACTTAGAGGACATCTCCACAGACCTGGGATCACAGCCACTAGTGACAAATATTTTGATTACAATTTGTTCATACTCCCATGAAATCTAGGTTTCACAGCTTTATGAAAGTGGCCAATAGTGCTATAAGCTCCACTATCGATTACAATAACCCATGGAACTAAAGGAAGTTATTCTTTGTACCCCTTGATTCTGTGGTTGCCAGTTCCACAGCTTTGCATCTGCTTCTCTTGCAGAATCTGTGAAAGTTTCAGCTCATCCTGTGGCTCTAGAATAGAGTGGCAGCTGCTAGAACTGCAATTCCAGATGGCTCTCACTCACGCCTAGAGTCCTAGAGGTTTCCTTGAGATCCTTTGGATGGGGAATCATGGCTTCTGGTGACAAAATTCTTGATGTCAACTGTGCCTTTTCTAGAGATCTAAGACAGTCCTGTCAACCTTTTATCCATTTACTGTGGCAGCTGTCACAGTACCATCACAACTGAACTCGGAGGAGCAAAAGTACATACATCTCACCTCTAGAATCCCATATTCTGCATAACTTTGAGGATGAACCAGTGCTGTCTAATTGCCGAGAAACTCATAGACACTGTTAAAATCAATCAAGAATATAGGAATCATAGAGATAATACCTGTGAGCTCCCATAACTTAACCATAAGCATCTCTTCAATTGGCATCTTATATATCACTTAAACAAAAATTGACCTCCTACAGCTGCTACTTCATAAATTTGGAGAGGTAGTTGTTGTAGCAGTGTGCATGACTCAAGAAAGAGACACAAGAAACATAAAAGGAAACAGGACATCCCTAAATAAAAACAATCATTTCCAAAAATAGGTCTCAATTTGAAAGTAATGTGTGGAATGTCTGAAAAATAATACAAAATAATGATTCTAAAAAAATTAAGAGACTTCCACCCAACCCCAGGCCCCAACCCCATAAGTGTGTGAGAGAGCTTGTGCACTATCCTGTACCCTCTGGACCAAGCCCAGGCCTGCCGCATGAGAGAGACCTTTCTGCATGTTCTCCAGACCTCCCCTGCCCCTCCAGAGCCAGCCCAAGTCTGTCCTGTGAGTGAGAACGCCCACCACACTCTTGGGAGCCCTGCAGACTCACCAAAGCCCATGCCCGGTGACTGTGTGTGGGAGCTTCTGCGCTCTCCTGCCCCCCTCCCCATAAATTTTCAAACCCAGCCCAGGTCTGGCATACAGGCCTGGGGTGAAACTCTGCAGCTGAAGTCCCTGAAGTGAGACTAGGGTCAAAACCACACAGCTAATCCAGGAGCAGAACATCTTCTCAGAGGGGCACAGCAGGCTCACCTCAAAGGGCAGCAGCAGGAAGGAGCTGAGCACAGTAGCCAGGCCCAAGCCAGGAACAACTACATGAACTAGAACTTGGTATGTAGGTACCTAAATTTCATTAGGTGCTAAGGTTATAACTGCACCAAAGCTCTACACCAAAGCTCAGAGCTTAGTGCTATATGAAATGATAAAGACAAGGAGCAAAATGCAATCTCAGGCCTCAAGCTCACCCAGAACAAGTGCAGCAGACATTAGGTAAACTGAAATATATGAATCAATAGCATCGAAAGTAAAGAAACAAGACCAGAAAGGTATAGAGGAACTCAGAGCAAAATTAATTTCTGGAACAAAAAAAGAAATCTCTCAATTCATAGCATCTAAAGTAAAAAAAATCAAATACAAAAACATATGGAAGAAACCCAATCTGAAGAAAAACTCTGAAGTAAAAGAATTAATAACTGCTTATAAAAAAGACATTGATTAAAAAATACAGATTAGAAAAATGACAGACTCCTGGAAGAAGTAATACAGGAAAGAAACAGATCACATGAAACAGAGTCAAAGAGATGTAGAGGAAATTAAAATCTCAATCATAAGCCTGCAAAACCATAGGAGTGAAAGTGAAGATAGAGTTTCAGATCTTGAAGATGCTGGTGAAGCTAGTGAAAAAGAAAGAAAATTTCTCTTAAAAACAACTAGGATGCAGGAAAAAACAATTCATCACCTGCAAGATAATGCAAATATGAGCAATGTGGGACTAATAGGCATCAATGAAAAAGGAGTCAACACAAATGATATAAAAAGAATATGGGCAGAAGCAGTAGCAGAAAACTTCTCAAATAAGAGGAAACAATCCGACATTTAGATAACTGAAGCATACAGAATGCCAAATAACTTCAACACAATTAAAAACACACTGAGACATATAATAGTCAGGATCCCGGAAATCCATCACAAGAATAATGTACTGAAAGCTGCTAGAGAAAAGAAGCAGATCATATTCAATGGAAAATCCATCAGAATTACAGATGACTTCTCTTCACAAACCACGAATGCAAGAAGAGCATGGATCAGAGTACTATGAAAAGACTACCATAGCCTACAAAAATCTCTTTAAAGTTTGATGGAGAAGTGAAATACTTCCATGACCAAGAATGATCAAATGAAATAAAGAAGGCCACTATATACTGGTTAGGGGAAAAATTCATAAATGTCTATGCACCAAACACGGGAGCACCCAACTATATAAGGCAAATCTCAATGGATATGAAAAATCTAATATCCAATACCACAGTCTTAACAGGAGACCTTAACACACCTTATCCCAAAAATATAGGTCAACCATACAAAAACTTAGCAAAGAAGTAGCAGAACTGAACCAGAGCTTGGAACAAATGGCCTTAGTGGACATATACAGAGTTCCACTCAACCACAGCTGAATATACATTTTTTTCAGCTGCACATGGGTCATTTTCTAAAACAGACCACATACTAGTCCATAGGTCATGCTTAAGGATATGCAAGAAAACAGAAATTATCCCATGCATATTATCTGACCATAGTGCAATGAAATAGGAAATAAATACCAAAAGAAACCAGAAAACCCCTCCAAATACATGGAAATTAAATGACACCTACTTAGCAACCAATGGATCACAGATGAAATTAAACAAGAAGTTCAACAATATCTACAATTCAATGAAAATTCAAGCACAACTTGTCGGAATATATGGGTACGATGAAAGCAGTTCCCAGAGGAAAATTCATAGCTGTGAACTCACACATTAGGAAAACAGAACTAATGTTGCACCTCCAACATCTACAAAGGAAGAACAAACCAAACCCATAGCCCAAAGATGGGAAGAAATCATAAAGATTAGAGCAGAAATTAATTCAATTGAGATGAAGAAAACAGTTCAAAGAACTAACAAATCAAAAGCTGGTTCTTTCAAAGACTAAATATAATTGATAAGCCCCTAGCTAACCTCACCAAAAAGAGGAAAGAAAAAATTCAAATACAAGTAATAAGGAATGAAAAGGGTGTAATCACCACAGACCCAGGGGAAATTCAGAAGATTATCAATAGCTACTTTGAGAATCTTTACACTCACAGAATAGAAGATACAGAAGAAATGGACAGATTCCTAGAAAGGTACAAATTACCACAACTAAATCAAGACGATATAACAACTGTCAGCAACCCACTAACATCCAATGAAATACTAGATGTAATAAAAAACCTACTGACAAAGAAAAGCCCATGTCCTGATGGATTCACAGATGAATTCTACAAGGAATTTATAGAAGATATAATCCCTACACTCTTCAAAGTCTTCAAGGAAGTTGAAAAGGCAACAGTTGTCCCAAAATCATCCCTGGAGGCAAGTATTATACTGATAGCAAAATCAGGGAAAGATGCAACTAAAAAAGAACTACAGGCCGATCTCCCTCATGAACATAGATGCAAAAATTCTCAATAAAATCTTAGCAAGTAGAATATGGCAAATCATCAAGAAGATCATACACCATGACCAGGTAGGATTCATCCCAGGGATGCAAGGATGGTTCAATATTTGAAAATCTATAAATGTAATACACTATATCAATAGAGAGAAATCTAAAAACCACATGATCATCTCAACTGATGCAGAAAAAACCTTTCACAAAGTCCAACACTCATTCATATTCAAAATGCTACAGAAAATTGGAATAGAAGGCCTTTACTTCAATCTGATAGAAGCCATCTATGACAACCCAACAGCTAATATCATTGTAAATGGGGAGAAACTGAAATCTTTTACTCTCAGATCTGGTACAAGGCAAGGATGTCCTCAATCACCACTCCTAGTCAGTACAGTTCTGGAATCCTTAGCTAGAGCCATGAGAGAAGAGGGAGAAATAAAAGGAATAAGAATAGATAAAGAAGTTAAATCATTGTTTGTAGATGACATGATACTTTAGTTGGAAGACCTAAAAAACACCACCAAGAAGCTACTAGAATTGACACAAAATTCAGTAGCGTAGCAGGATACAAAGTCAATACCAAAATTCTACACAGATGAGAAACACACTGAGAGGGAAATTAGAGATATGATACATTTTACAATAGCACTGAGGAAAATGAAATACTTGGAATTCATCTAACTAAAGAAGTATAATCTTTTCAAAGAAAGTTACAGCACTATGAAAAAAGAGATCATGGAGGATTTTAAAAAAAATGAAAGATATTCCCTGTTCCTGCACAGGAAGATCCAACATCAAGAAGATGGCCATACTTCCAAAATTGCTGTACTGATTTAATGCAATCGCCATCAAACTACCACCAAAATACCTCACAGAGCTAGAGAAATCCTTCCCAAAATTTATTTGGAACCAGAAAATACCTAGACTAGCAAAGACCATCCTGGCCAACAAAGACAAGGCAGGAGGCATTGCAATTTCTGACTTGAAATTATGCTACAAAGCTACCGTGATAAAATCATCATGGTATTGACAGGAAAATAGACCTGAGGATCAATGGAATAGATTAGAAGATGCAGAGGCCTCTACAAACACACTCAGCCATCTTCTCTTTGACAAGGAGGCCAAACATATTCACTGGAAGAAAGATAGCCTCTTTAACAAATAGTGATGGAAAAACTGGCTCTCTACATGCTGAAAACTAAAACATGACCCAGGTCGATCACCATGTACTAAGCTAAAGTCATAATGGATTAAATATCTAAACATTAAAATAGAAACACTAAGTCTCCTGGAAGATAAAGTAGGAGGAACTCTTGAAGACATAGAGGTAGGCAAAGAGTTTGTGAATAAAAATCAAATAGCATGGGTAATATCTAAAAGAATTAATAACTTGGACCATCTTTTATTGAGAAGTTTTGTACGTCAAAAGAAATTACCAAAAAGTGAAAAGACAAACCACAAATTTGGAAAAAATCTTAACTAATAAGTACTCAAAGTTCTGCTCTCTAGACTTTATAAAGAATTAAAAAACATTAGCACCCCTAAATTTAAAGACCCAATCCAAAAATGGGCATCTGAGATGAACACACACTTCTCAGAGGAAAAAATTAAAGAAACAAATAAATATATTAAAAAATGTTCCACATCACTAGCCATCCATGAAATGCAAATTAAAACAACACTGAAATACTGTCTCACCCCAGAGAGAAAGGCTAGCATAAAGAAATCAACCAACAACAAATGTTGGAAAGGCTGTGGGGAAAAGGGAACCATTTTCCACTGCTAATGGGAATGTAGACTGTTGCAACCATTATGGAAATCAATGTGGAGACTCCTTAAAAACCTAGGACTGGAAATCCCATTCAAGCCAGCTATCCTACTGGGAATTTTCCTGAAGGAACTGAAAACATCATATCATAGTGATATATATGTATGTATGTTTATAGCAGCACAATTTGTGATAGCCAAATCTTGGAAACACCCAAAATGCCTGTCACATTAGGAATGGTTGAAAAAGATGTGGAATTTTTATTCAATGGAGTATTACTCAGCTATAAAGAATGATAAACTCAAAGCTTTCATATTTAAGTGGATGCCACTTGAAGATATACTAATAAGCAAAATAAATGAGACCCACATGTATAAATATAATATAGTCTCCCTTGTATAAGAACTCAAAGGAAGAATTACAAATATAAATGTATAACACAATTAAAAGGAAAGCGATAAGTTGAGGAATGGACAATGAGGAGAGGGCAGAAGAAAACATAAGAAACATGGCAGGGGCAAAGCCATGCATATATAGCACAAAATGGATAGGCAATGATCCTGAGAAACATCAGCAGGTTTTTGGAGCTAGGAGTTAATTGGCAGGATTCTCATCCTGACTGACATTATCAGATACAAAAGCTACATTTCTTGTTATATAGGTCTTGCTTTATGTTGGTCTTTACCATCCAACAGAAAAGTATAAAAATGAAATGAGGTATATAAAGTAAAGCCATATTAATATGCTGAGCTGTGAAAGGCTCAATTGAACAACTTCTGCAGATAATTCACTACTATTGTGGACTGCTGGACTGTGTTGGATTGTTTTGCTGAATTCACGCACCTATAGTATTTAGTTGCCAATGGAATAGCCATCTCTGAGAGGACTGAAAAAAGGAGATACAAAGGATGGACCATTTTGTATTTGTATATGCAGAATAGTTAGGATAGATATACAGCTACTTTCACTTAATTCAATGAGAAGAAAGATTTGTACTAATAGTGTTTGGACAGGATATCCTGCCTGCTTCTTGTACTATAGATAACCACAAAGAAGATAAAAACGTACAATGTATTAATTATTGAAACTATCCTATTAATCAGCTTTGAAACTGTCTCATTGATATTTGTTTCTCAATAAAATAACTAAGAATTTTGCATGACAAAAAAGAAAAGAAAACTTAAGTGGTGCAAGAGAATATAGAGAAATAATACAATGAAATGAGAGAAGTGATTCAACATTGAATAAAAAATTCAGCAAAAAGAAATCATGATGTAAAACTAGTCATAAATCCTATTGCTAAAATATCAGTAAAGGAAATAATAACACAGCAGTGAGCTTCTCTAACAGACTAGGGCAGACTGAAGAATTTCTGAACTTGTGGACACCATTAAGTGAACAAACATCTGCATTACAAGAATGCCAAGGAAAAGGCAATGCAAATTTATTTCATATAAAGTAGCATCCAAAGCCTTCCCTCATCCTAAAATATATCAGGACTTGTTTGCATGCAAGAAGCTCAAAATACTCTAACTAAATTCAACCAATATAGACTCACCATGGTCAAAATGTCAAAAGTAAAAGACAAAGAGAAAATCCTAAAAGACAGCAAGAGTACAGCATAAAATGAAACAGAAGTGAATGCCCATCAGACTTACAGCAGATAGTCAGCAGAAATTTTTCAGGGAAGAAAGGAATGAAAATATGTACTTAAAAGTTTCATTTTTCTTGGAAATGTTGTATTATAAGTTGAACTAAATTCAGAAATTTTAAATCTTTAAATATTTATTGCCTATTCCTTTCTACTTTGAGATTTCTAATTATATGAATATAAGTTTCTTGGTTTTGACACAGTGAGCTAATATGACTGATCTGTAAATTCTTTCTTCATTTTTATTTTGGACAGTTATATTCATTTACATTTGTAAATAATTTATTTTCAATTTGAAATTTATTTAAAAAAATAAAATAAAATAAAAAATTAAAAAAATTCTGAAAAAAATAATGATATCTTAAAAAAAGAAAAGAAAAGAAAATATGTGCTTAAAGTGCTGAAAAACAACACCACTGAGGAAAAACACTGTCAACCAGAAAGACATGCAGTAAAATTGCCCCTCAAAAGAAGAGAAATAAAGAGTTCAAATAGCAGAAACCGAGGTAAATCATCACCAACAGAACAGCTGTCAAGAAATAATTAAGACAGTTCTACTCTAGAAATAAAAAGATGATAAATACTACCGTGAACAATCACAAATGAACACTACTAACCAGAAAAAGACACAAAAGAGAAATGAATCAAATCCTAGCACGAAAGACTATTACCTCATCTCAAAATTAAGTAAGGGAGGTATGAAAAAATGAAAAATAGGAAACAAGTGGAATACAATAAAATGACAGGAGGAAGTTTACAACTGTCAACGTTATCCTTAAATATAAAGGAGTTAAATTTATCCATCAAAGGACATAGATTGGCTGAATGGATGAAGCGACAAGACTTAACTACATACTGTCTACAAGAAACTCACTTCAGTGACAAAGACAGGCATAAAGTGAGAGTGAAGGATTCAACAAGGAGCATCATGCAAATGGAAAGAACAGGAGTAGCTATATTTGTATAGAAAAGTAGACTTGAAACAAAAATAAATAAAAAGAAGTGAAGACCATTACATACTGCTAATGGAAACCATTCAGCAGTTCAGTTGTGCACACACCATAGGTCCATCTACCTAAATAAATAAATAAATAGTAGTAGGTCTAATGGGTGAGACATATTCTACTGTAATAATAGAGATGTGAACACCCCAGGGATACTCCTGGGATAAGTCATTAGGTGCAAAAATAGACATTTGATTTGAGCTATACTATGGAGATAACTCAAGAGACATTTAGAGGACACTGCTTCCATCAGCCGCAGAACACACATTCTCCTAGCACGTGGAGCATTCTCCAGAAGAGACCACCCATGTGCCTGCACATCAGATGTATTCTAAACATCTTGAAATCATGTCATGTGTCTTCTCAGACAAGCTAAAGAATGAGAGAAAATATTTGCAAGTTATCCACCTGACAAGAGATTAATACACAAGACCTATGAGGAATTGAAAAAGCTGAACAGCAAAAAGCCCATAATCCAGTTTATGAATAGGATAAAGAACTAACTTCCCCAAAGAAAATACAGAAATGGCCAATGAGTTTATGGAAAAAGTGCTCAGTGTCACTGATCATCAAGGGAAAATTAATTCAAATTATGATGAAATGTCATCTCAATCTAATTAAAATGGCTATAATGAAAATGACAAAAGCAAAGATAATTACTGATAAGCATAAAAAGAAAGGGGAGGATTTATACATTATTGGTAGGAATGTAAATGAACACAGCCAGGAGGGGAAAAGGTGTTGGGAGTTCTCAAAAGACTAAGAATAGGACTACTGCGATCCCCAATTCTGCTACTGAGTGTACATGTAAAGGAGATGAAATCATGAAGCAAAAACATGCTTACATGCTTATATTTACTTTAACTTTTTTTTTTTTTTTCAGAACTGGGGATTGAACTCAGGCCCTTGTGTTTGCCAGGCAAGTGGTTATTCTACTGAGCCATCTCCCCAGCACCTACTTTAGTATTTTTTTTTTTTTGCAAGTTAAAATAATGCACAAAATCCAAAGACCAGCACTGGGTAAATGAAATTAAGGCATATATATGTACATCATGGAATATTATTCAGCCATAAAATACTACATAACATTGTTTTAGAATTTGCAATAATATTGTTGTAGAGGTTGTTGTGTTCAATTAAATACACCAAACACAAGACAACAACTTCTGC
Source organism: Octodon degus (assembly GCF_000260255.1). Classification (NCBI taxonomy): domain Eukaryota; kingdom Metazoa; phylum Chordata; class Mammalia; order Rodentia; family Octodontidae; genus Octodon; species Octodon degus. Next base: position 1,234,862 of record NW_004524701.1, on the reverse strand, counting down.
ATGTTTCACTCATGGATGGAAACTAATTAGCTGATGTGATAAAAGCCTGGAATGGGGTAGCAGTCACCAGAGAATGGGACAAGAGCAGGTTGACAGGATAGAGGCCAGCAGGGAGGGGAAGCCAAAAGACATTCAGGGAGCAGGGATTCATTCTGGGTTTCCTATAATATAGTAGGGCTACTGCAGATTAGAACAATTAACTACTTAATTAATCTAGTCAAAGTTAGTAGAAGACTATGAAATTTCCACCATAGAAATGATTAATGGTTATTGATAATTATTCTGATTTGTTTATTACTCATTGTATACATATATTGAGCTACTACTATTGAGTTTCTGTGTTATGTCTCAGAAACATTTAAAAATAATTTGTAATATTAAAATTACAAGTGCAACTTTCATGCCAAAATAAAGATATATACTCATCTGGTTTGTCTGCTCAAAAACTAGACAGTAACAGCATACCATGATGGCCCCACCCCTGGGGCACGCTGAGGTGGCAATTGAGACTGGGCGTGGTGGTGCACACCTGCAATCCCAGCTCTTGGGAGGCTGAACAGAGGCGGCTCACTACGAGTCCGATCTACATAGTGAGACCCTGTAGGCCCTATACACCTTGTATTTTAAAAAAAAAGCTAGACAGTAATTATTTTCTATACTTTTACATTGCGTAACACATTGTAGAGATATAGTCTCTCTGTTTCTGTCCCTGTCCCTGTCTCTATCTTTCTGTGTCTCTGTCTGTCTGTCTGTCTGTCTGTCTGTCTGTGTGTCTGTCTGTGTGTCTGTCTGTGTGTCTGTCTGTCTGTCTCTGTTTGTCTGTCTCTGTCTGTCTGTCTGTCTGTCTGTCTCTCTCTCTGTATTTCTTTTTGCAGTGAAGTAAGCCTCTTGAGGAAAAAAAGATTTAATTTACAGTTTATTAATACATGTTCTTCCCATTCTCCTGGGGGTATGTTAAGACAGTAGTATGTGAAACTACTACTACTATTACTACTACTACTAGTAATTGCTTTAATCATCTGTAGGAGTATTTACAGAATACTCTGTTTCTAGAATCTGAGAAGTGACCTAGAACTCCAAAGGTAAATGAAACAACCCTGACTTTTACCTCCCTAGTTATTACTCTGCTAGTGTCCATCTACTCAGAGCAAAATGAAGCAGCTTTCACGGCAGACCTCACTTTCTGTGTTGAAGTTCACGGGCTGGACCTCCATCCAGAGCTGCATCCCCAGCCCACTCATTTATTTATTTGCATTTCATTTTTGAGACAGGATCTCATTAGGTCAGTAAGTTCCCCCAAGCTACTCTCAAACGAGTGCTTCTCCTGCCTCAGCCTCCTGGAGCACTGAGATTACAGTAACGCGCCACTATAGCTGGATGTGAAAATACTAAAGTCGGTTGATTTAAGAAGAAAAGATTTCTTTCAGAGTGAACACAGCTAGTCATGTTCTCATCTATTTCTCTTAAAGAATATAATTTTTGGTGAAGAGTCTATTTTTAGATTTTTTTTGCCTGATAGCAAAGAAATAGTCAAAGCAGAATGAATACTGATGCTGTATTTAAGATATAGAGAAATAACTGTTAGGTGTTTAGAGAAAAAATAACTTGTTCAATCCCACGGTTCACTAATATATATATATATATATATATATATATATATATATATCCCGCAGGTTCCACCGGCATTGAGGTCGATTCCCTTATTTGTCTGTTCCTTTTGACTGGCTAACACTCTCTCTTCCCCCTCCCCTCCCCCATCTCCCCTAATCCCTCCTTCTTCCCAGGGCTGGCTTCTTTAATTAGGGCACATAGTTATTAATAATGAAATCAAACTCCTCTTATCTAATGAGATTTAATCTAAAATGTTTGTTTGAAGCTTCTTATGCTTATATTTAATATTTACAGAAGTTGGCAGGAAATTACAATATACCCCCCATTTATCTGTCACGTAGCTTCACCAATTATGTACTTGCAACAATTGGTGGCCTTGAATATTCAGTACACGCACACACTCAACACAGTCCTTTTGAAACTAATCCAAGGCATCTTAGTATCATCCATACGTTTTTTCCAGAATGTACTTCTAGAGGTAAAGAAATTTAAAGTACAATGCAAATATCCAAATTCTACCTAGGAAAAATGAACAGTTCCTTAATATTCACAAATTTTAATAAATGTTCAAATAGTCTGATAACTCATGACTCACACAGGTTAATTTTTCAGCCCATTTGCATTGGTATCCAAATGAGGTTTCTGCATTGCTATGTGTAATAATTTGTTTTGCCTTGTGTTTTGAGAAAGGGTCTTGCAATGTAGCTCAGGCTGGCCCTGAAGTCACTGTGTAGTCCAGGTTGGTTTTGAACTCACTGCAATCTTCCTGTCTCATTCTCCCCAGTGTTGAATTTACAGGTGGGCACCCCAACACCCAGCTTATATTTTAAACTGGAGTTAACCTTATAGGCTCATCTTCTGCCTCCCTTTATTTTTTTCCTCTCATTTCATTTACCATGGCTGTACTGTGGATAAATTTAAATCTATTTTCAAGAGGACCCTCTCCAAATCTGTGTGCACTTAGAGAAGTCTCAGAATGGAAAATGAATTCTAAGGGATACTATGTGGAACAATTAAAAAGAGTAAGAAAACAAAACCCAAGAAATGGATTTTAAACACAGAAACATTAGGCAGCAGAGTAGGCTGACCGGGTGGACATGTCTGGTAACAGATCGATGGCAGTGGACCTGCTTAAGAATTATAGTCCTCAGATGAGGAAGTGTTCCCTCCTTCACACATTTGTCATTGAAGCCGTTAAAGCTTCTTAAAAGAACTACAGTATTCCTTTGAAAATAGTTCAAAACATCAATTGTATGCTGTGTCTTAGTCAGCTGGAATTCAGGCAGGATTTCCATCCTCTGAATAGCATTATTTTCTCACTTTTACTCTCACTTCCAAAGGCCACTCTTGTGAGGCAAATACACACCTCCATAAATGCACACTATATTCACATGCAGTTGTGAATGGATGGGCAAAGTGGTCCTCAACCTCCTCCCACTCTCTGCAGAGCTCATTCCAAATGAATCAGCATTTGTTTGTTGAAAACCAAAAAAATCCTAGAAACCTACGAATTAATACAGTGCACTGGGAAGTCAAGTCAGATGTGTGTGAATCGCAGACCCTGCTCAGTGGTGACTCATTAGTAAGTTCAAGCGTCTGGACAAGCACAAGCCTCAGACCACAGAAAGACAGACAGAGACTGCATGGCTGTCAAGGGCAGGGCAGCTTCCTGGGTTCTTGCCTCTCGTGTCAGAGGTGCGTGCTGAGCAGAAGAGCCTGGAGCCCTACCCAGGGCCTCTGGTGTCCTGCGTACAGCAGCAAGTGTTTAATTCGTGCTGCATCTTCATTTCATGCTCCCAGCAGCTCCATAGCTCATGTGTGACACACCTTACAGATCCAGTTCAATTCACTAGATGTAGTACCCTCAGCCAGAATATGAAAGGAGAAACTTTCAGAGATAAAGGCCTTTTGTGCAAGTTGTACCCGCAGCCAGTCTTCTTCACAGAATGGAGACCAAGACGAGGATCACCTGCCTTCTTTTTTGTCCTGCTGTTTTTTCCTAGTGAGGAGACTAGAGGTTGATAGCAGATTGTGTGCTGTAACTCCTTTCTCCCTATATAACTGTGTTTGGAAAATGCCAGTTTCTGGCCTTCCAATTTCTACAGCCTAAGAAGTACAATACAGACATTGTTAAGTTTAACTAGGAAATTTCATCTCACTGGAAATTTATTTACAGCTTACTTTATGTTAGAATTTAAAGCCTAGATCCAGGGTCGGCCAGATAGCTCAGTGGACTAAAGTGCCTGCTTAGGCGGAGTGCGAGGGCCAGGTTTTGATCCCAGCATGCCGTGTGCTGAGACAGTGATTGAGACTGGGCATGGTAGTGTGCACCTATAATTTCAGCATGTGGGAGGCTGAAAACAGGAGAGTCACTATGACTCCCATCTGTGTAGTGTAACGCTATAGACCCTGCACTAAATTAAAAAAAATTTCCTAGTTCCAATTCCATCTGTTTCAGTTTGGACAATCATGAAAACTTCAGCCTATGTAGGTTCCCTCATTAAGTTTTAGGTTTTTTAAAACAATTTTACTACATTTTTCCTTATTTTGTAATTGCCAATACAATATTATCTAGCCAATAACATATTATTTAGCACTTTAATTTGCTGGTATCCTTCATTTATGGCATCATAATAATGTAGATCTTCAATGCAGTATTTGTTAAATAAGTGCTAATGACAGTCCTCTAATTTTAAGTGTTTAAGGTTCTGTTCTCTATTTATGGTTTTAATAGGCAGTTTTGAGCAGTCCATCAATCTTCCAAAATTTAACAAGTGCCTCCTATCTTTGTGGCATTTTTAATTAAAGAGAGTCCTTTTAATTATGGGATTTTCATTCACGCTAGGCTGCTACCATTGTTCAGCTCTGATACAAAGAAAACAGACATTGTGAGAGAGGAATTTGCATGAAACTAAAACACTTTGCTTCATGCCTTCTTCTTGGGGGCTCTGCTTATAGACTGACTCTTTTGAAAATCAGACACCAGACACTTCAAGCTTCCAAATTCTGTTTCTATGCCATCAACAATTTTCTCCTCATCATTCACTTTCTCCAGTTTCACAATTGTAAGACACCCACAAGGAAGTGGAGGAGGTGAAAGACAAAAAACTCTGGGATCTGCTCTTTTCTTAGTCTTTGATTCACTTGTTATAGCCACCAGCAATCCTACAGTTGATTTTAAACTCCTGAAATTGACCCCTTCTTCCCATATTCTTGCTCTTTTCCCTCTCTGTAGCAAAGATGTACAGGAGAGTAACAATCTAATAAGATACAGCTCTTTTTCCTTTCTCTTCCTCTGATTGTTGTAAATTTCCAAGCCTTCAGACCAACAGTTGATGAAATTTGCATCTTCAGTCCATTCTTAGATAATTTTTTAAAAGTAGCAAGAGCAAACTGGTTTCTATGTTTTGTACTTGCTATATACTAGGCAGCTTATTAAATGCTTTGCAGGATTTACCTCACTTCATCATGCCGAAAATTCTAGAAGGAAGGTAGCATTTTCATTTTCTAGATGAGGGACAGCTTTGGCAATGTTGAATCATCTCAGCCTTTTGATAGACAAGGCCATGAGCCCTGGTGCAGGAGACACTGCTGCCAGCTCTAAAGTTTTATGTCATAGCACTTCAGAGACGGAAGCGCCTCTCCTGCTTTCCGGGGAGGCTCTTTCCCTGAACACATTTCCTAAATATCAGCGTCACGTGTGACCCAAGACACAGCAGCTTTACTTCCTAGAGTAGTGTTACTCCTCGAGTTTTGGTCCCTGGCAAAAGTCACTCTGTCTTTCCTTCCTAAATGACATCTAGAACTAAAACAGAAAACTGAAATGGAAAGAGCTAAGCTTCTCCTCACCACTTTCTCAGCAAAGCTTGATTTCTCAGTCAGGGATAACTGACATTTTTCTTCTTTTCCTCTACCATCCTTTTGCTATTAGTAAGAGTTAACATAAAATATAACAAAACTTGACTCTGTAATTTTATTTCTGGGCTAATTTGGGAAGGACAAAATCAGAGAAGCATAAATTTTTAAAGGTCCCAGTTTTGTTCCTAAATTAAAAGAAAACTGCATATTTTATGAATATCTCAACTGAGGCTTAAAAAATTATTCCCAGGCATAAGCCTTGTTATATTCTGAGTTTAACTTGTCTTGCAATAGAACTTAGAGCATTTTCTGATGTCACTACCTGGTGCTGCCATCCTGAGTCACACTAGCCTATTGGATTCGCTCTTCTTTTTCCAGGGGAAGTGGTCATAGCATGGTCCAAAAGTCTTGCTCCTATAAACTATCTACACTGCCCCTGTAGATTTTTTTGGGCCGTATGATTTACTGATCTTTTCCAATGTATTTTCTTTTCTAAGCTAATCTCCTTTTCATGGGGTAATTTAGTGCTTCAACTCACATGCAGCTCATTTAGCCAGATTATACTGAGGCCACCCTCTGTGCCAAACACAGTAAACAAAACCAATTTTTGTTGTGATAAACTTACAGTCCACAGGAAAAACCACGAACTGAGACAATGTGACCACAGAAAGGGGACAACCACACAACAAGGAGTCCTGATTCCATAACCCCACTTCTGTCTTACTCTATCTATATGATGCACGCTTGACATTCTTGCTGGTCTTTCCAAGCTTTTATCTAGTGACAGGAATACTAGAAAGACATTAGCAAGCAGTCCAGATTTTATCCATAACAAACACTTTCTGGCCAAACTCATTTTTCAGAGCTAACAGCCACTCTAATGGTAGACTCTCAAAATGTATTTTAAGCAATTAAAATGTCATTTGGTTTTACTTGTTTTGACTAAAAATGTAACAGGTAGTCCATCACTAAAAATATAAACTCCATAAGAAATGTAAAGTTTCAATTGCTGTCATTATTCTTTTTAAAAACATCTATAGAATTGTCCTCACTACAAAATTTATTTACTAAAAAATAAATATCCAAGAGGAAAATTAAGAAATTCACAGTCTCACCACCCTCTGATTATCACAGTTAGTATTTTTGGTCTCTTGTGTTCCAGCATATTCTTAGGTGAACACATTGCAAATGATCACTTAATAGAAAAAAATAAAATTATATTATAGGGCTAAAAATTCTCATATATTCTGCACACTAATTTAGATAAAATATCTTGTTTCAGAAGTTAAGTTTTTTTTTTTTTGGTGGTACCAGGGATTAAACCTAGGACTTTGCACTTGCCAGGCAAGCATTTTTTCCACTGAGCTATCTCCCCAGCTTGTTTCAGAAGTTTTAATTGATTCTAACATATCTGTGTACAATATATACTGGGAATGCATATATTCAAGAAAGTATATGCGTTTCAACTCTAGAATATTTTTGATTAATAAAAGAGA